>NC_063211.1:620000-637500 GCF_017589495.1 Alosa alosa | reverse complement strand
AGAAAGAGAGGAGTTCTGTGTGCAGTGTGTGTGTGTCAGACAGCGTCAGGCCGTGTGTGATCAGGCCTCATGTGTGTGTGATCAGGCCTCGTGTGTGTGATCAGGCCTCATGTGTGTGTGATCAGGCCTCATGTGTGTGTGATCAGGCCTCATGTGTGTGTGATCAGGTCTAATGTGTGTGTGATCAGGCCTCATTTGTGTGTGATCAGGCTTCATGTGTGTGTGATCAGGTCTAATGTGTGTGTGATCAGGCCTCATTTGTGTGTGATCAAGCCGTGTGTGTGATCAGGTCTAATGTGTGTGTGATCAGGCCTCATGTGTGTGTGATCAGGCCTCATGTGTGTGTGATCAGGTCTAATGTGTTCAGGTCTAATGTGTGTGTGATCAGGTCTAATGTGTGATCAAGCCGTGTGTGTGATCAGGTTGTGTGTGTGATCCGGCCGTGTGTGTGATCAGGTCTCATGTGTGTGTGATCAGGCCTCATGTGTGTGTGATTAAGCCGTGTGTGTGATCAGGTTTCGTGTGTGATCAGGTTATCCTCACCAGCTTCTCGCGTAGTTTAAGGATGAGGTCTACAATCTCCACTTCTGACCTGTCTCTTGTCCAGGCCAGCAGATCCTCAGATACATACAGACACAAACACAAACACATACACACACACACACAAACACACACACACACAAACACACATTTATTTAATGTGCTATATAGCTACAAGCCCAAAATAAAGTAACAAATGATGATGTGGATGAAGGCGTAGCAAGTGGGGGGTGGGAATGCAGGGAGTCAAACCCTAACCCTAACCCTAGGAGTCTAACCCTAACCCTAACCCTAACTCCACCCCAGTTCACCCCATTTTTCCATTTCCCCTAGACTAACCCAGGACTTTTACTTTTTATTATTCATTTTCACCTTACACAATTTAGATGTCTTTACTTTTTATTTCTGCAGTGTTGTGTTTATTTTCAAAGGTTGTCTCTCATGAATTTTACACTTTTGATTTTTAGCACTTATAGCACTTTTTTGATTTCTAGCACTTATAGCACTTTCCTGGTTTTAGTCTATCCCTTACTCCCAGCCCCAATTCTTTGCACTTACTTTTTCTTTTCAGCCCCAGTCCCTAGTTTTAACCCACCCAGCTGCTTGGCCCAAACCCCAACCCCTAAACCTAACCCCCCAGCCCCACCCCTTAACCTAACCCCCATCCCTAAACCTGGCCTCCCCCTTTAACCTAACCCCCATCCCTAAGCCTAGCCTCCCTTTAACCTAACCTCAGCCCCACCCTTAACCTAACCCCCATCCCTAAAGCCCTCCACCCTTTAACCTAACCCCCTGCCCCACCCCTTTAACCTAACCCCATCCCTAAGCCCTAACCTCCAACCCCCATTATGTGTCCAACCCTAACCTCCAGCCCCCACCCCTTAGCCCTAACCTCCAGCCATGGCTAAATTCCAACCAGCCCCTTAGGCTAACCCCAACCCTTAGGCCAAGCCCCAGCCCTAACTAATCCTTACCCCCCACCCTCAGGCTAGCCTCAGCTCCCCAAGGCCCGACTCCCCCCACCTTATCCTAGCCAGCCCCTTGTCCCTAACTCCCTTACCCCTTATCTTAACCCCGTGAATTAAGTAATTATTTATTTATTTTTCTTCCCCAATTTTACGTTTTCTAATTATATATTATATATTTTTATTTACATATTATTATTTTATTTTGACAGTTGACCTCTTTTCATACCCTTATTCCCTTCCTTGTTGGTGTGGTTGGATCCAATCGGCCAGTGCACTCACAGTCACCCACTCCACCAAATATCATGTTCCCCTAACCTAACCCTAGGAGTCAAAGACAATGAAAGCGGAGGTGTGCCAAGCCACTTGTGTCTGTGTAGACCGGCCCTTAGCTACACTGCAACTGTGTTCTGTTTTCAGAGCAGTTGTTTTATGCAAAGTTAATTTATGCCGGTGCTTCTGTCCCTCGTCTGATTATTTGCAGCAAGATTGATTCGCACGGCCAATTCCAGTCCGTAATGGAGGAATATACTTTCTTCGGAAGTGTAGGGCCTAACACTTGGTGGGGGATTGTAGTTGATGAGGTTCATGTCACATACAAATGGAAAGTTTAAAAACGTTAACGTTAGTTACATTACCTGACTTAATTGTAAACAAAGGCATTAGGCAGTGAGTTGGGAGAGAGAAAGGAAGAACACATAGGCTACTACTGGCCAATCCTCTCCAAGTGTTTAGAATTGGACTCTGGGCGTTTGGGGAACAGCTGAGGGAGGAGGCTACTTGAAACTGCGAAGTTTCGGTCGGTGTGGCGGCGGACTTTCAGTTGACAGTAATGAACACCCTTTTGAACAATCTAAGCTCAATCGAGCGTCAGAGGGCGGTCTCGCTGATTCATCATTAGTGAGACACGAGGACAGCTGCGTGCAATTCCTGTCAGCATAACAATAGAGGCTGTTGCTGAGCGTCAGCGTGAGCGGCAGCCCTCGTTTAAGCCATTACGTTTAAAGGCCCTAACGGTCAAGACGAGCAAGTTTACCTGTGCAAGTTCACGAGCACAGGCCGACAAAGGCAAAAATGTGCCATTCCACCATATCTGTAATAACCGGCCATCACAGAAAAGCGGCATCATGCCAAAGGGGCAGAAATCGCCTTAACCTCCAGCAACTTAAACGGTCCTTACCTACAGAAACTCCTTCTCCATGGGCTTGTGGAACTGTCAATCCATGAGTCAACAAACGGACTTCATAGCTGGCTATGCCAACCACCTTTCATTGGAACTCCTTGCTCTCACTGAGACTTGGATCAAACCAGAGAACACTGCCACCCCGGCTGAACTCTCCACTAACCTTACACTATCCACACCCTCGCCCATCTGGGCCGAGGGAGGTGGGAGCGAACCTGCTGATCTCCAACAAATGGAAATTCACCCCGCTACTGCCTTCAAACAAATGTGCCTCATTGAATTCCATGCCAGTGATCACCCAGCAAAACTCTACGTGCTGGTCATCTACCGCCCTCCAGGCCAACTAGGGCGGCTTTATGGACAAGCTGGACACTCTGCTGTCCTCCATCCCTGAGCATGACTGTCCGCTTCTTGTTCTCGGGCGATATGAACATCCACTTAGATGCCCCAGGCTCAGCAGACTTTGGCCCTGATCCACTCTTTTGACCTCAAACTGGTTCAAAGCCCACCGACTCACAAAGCTGGCAAAGAGCTTGACTTGATCTTTTCGGAACTGCAGCACAGACACCCTCATGGTGGCGCCTCTCCATCTTTCTGACCACTTCTTCATCCAGTTCAACGTCAGCCTGACAGAACAGCCTCCGGCTCCTCAGCCCGATGGTCACGTTTAAGCTGCAACATCGAACCTGTCTCTCAGCACTTCTCCTCCGTGGTTGCCTCCGGTCTACCTCCACTCAACACCTTCTCCTCTCTGGAGGTTTAATGAGCCCATTCTCGCTCTGCTCCACACTGAGCTTGTGTCTAGATGAGCTGTGCCCTCTTACCCACAAAGGCCAGCTCGATCCAAACACTCTCATCCATGGCTAAATGATACCCTCCGATCGCAGCGCAACCAAACTGGAAAATGGCACAAATCCAAACTAACTGATGACCTCAAAACTACCAGACACTCCTGACCTCCTTCTCAGCCAGCATCACTGCTGCTAAGACTGACTTTCTACAATTACAAAATCAAAGCGCTTACAGACACTTTCAAAACTTTTCTCAACCTTTAAATCGCTACTCAACCCTCAGCTGCCTCCTCCTCCATCCAGCCTTACTGCAGATACCCTCGCCTCATTTTTACAAATAAAGTGGCGACAATTAGCAGTAAATTCTCTACATGCCCCTCAACGCATCTGACTCAGATACCCGTGACTCCTACAACCTCTAGGGACTGCTGGAACATCTTTTTCAGCATTCACGGCTCTCTCGAGTGAAGTATCTAGACTCCTGACATGCAGCCGTCCTACCACATGCTCGCCGCTGGACCCTATACCCTCGAGCCTACTTCAGTCCATCAGCCCGACCATCGCTCCAGATATCACACATGTGATCAGTGCCTCACTAACCCTCCGGCACATTTCCAACAGCGTTCAAATGGCCCGGGTAACACCAGTTACTTAAGAAAAGCTTCCTATCAACCCTGCTCAAGTCGAGAACTACCGCCCTGTCTCACTCCTGCCTTTTTCCTATCCAAAGGCATTGGCGAGCAGTCTCCAAACAGGTCTCTGACTTCCTTTCACAGAACAACCTTCTGGATCCAAATCAGTCTGGGTTCAAAGCGGCCACTCTACCGGCGCTCTGCTGTCTGTAACAGAAGCCTTAAAAGAAAGCCAGGGTGACATTTCGGTCATCAGTACTCATTCTGCTTGACTTATCGGCTGCCTTTGACCACGGTTAATCACCGCGATCCTTCTCTCTATACTCGCTGACATGGGAATCTCCGGTTCTGCTCTCTCCTGGTTTTGAATCCTACCTCACAGGATGCTCGTTTAACGTATCATAGCTTGGTCAGCTATCTGCACCTCACCATCTCACCACAGGGTCCCCAGGGCTCAGTGCTGGGCCCCCTTCTCTTTGCTATCTACACCACCTCCTTGGGGAGAGATTATCCGTCGCATGGCTTCTCATACCACTGCTATGCAGACGACACACAGCTCTATCTGTCCCTTTCCCCTGATGACCCCCTTGGTTTCAGCATGGATCTCAGATTGCCTCTCAGACATCTACATGGATGAAGGCACACCTCCTCAGCTGAACCTCTCAAAGACTGAACTGCTGGTCCTTCCAGCTAAACCTACCATACACCACGACATCAACATCAAGATGCTACCCAACTTCTGGTTCAGGCAATAGTCATGTCAACATTCATTACTTCAACGCCCTCTGACAGGTCTCCCAGCCTGCGGGTGAAACCACTTCAGATGATCAGAACGCTTGGCGCCAGCGCCTGGTCTACAACCAACCCAAAAGGGCACATGTTGCCCGCTGCTCATCCAGCTACACTAGCTACCTATGGCTGACCCGCATCAAAATCAAGGGGCTCTAACGCTTGCCCTACAAAGTACTCTCCGGTTCTGCTCCCACCTACTTGAATGCCCTCATACAGACATACGCTACCTCCAGACCGCTGCGCTCCTCAGGCTAGCGACGTCTAGTTCTACCACGGTGCGCTCAAGCCAATCCAAACTTTTCTCATCTGTTGTTCCTCGTTGGTGGAACACACTGCCAGTTCCTACAAGGGCAGGGACATCCCTCTCCATTTTCAAAAACTCCTGAAGACCTAGCTCTTTAGAGAACATCTCCTCTCATAGCAACACTTACAACAAGTCTTGCTGATCCTAGCACTCACCAGCCGTCTTAAACTGACCGCGTAACCAGGGTAGGAATTTCACGGCGGCCACGACGGCCAAATTCACCCATTCTCAGTTGAACTACTCGCCAAAATAGCCTATTCATCACACAGACATCACAAAGTATCACATGAAAGAGCTTTTTCTCCAGCTTTTAAGCGATGTTCGCCAATAATTGCTGTGTTGAGCGGTTGTGAAAAAGTAAATAATATAATTCAATTTAATCATACATTCTACTGAAGGTTCGTCCCATGATCTCCCTACCCATTCATCTCGGTGGAATACTTTACGAACCCTTCTTTTTAACACATGACAAACCATATTTCAGAATAAACAGGAGACCTTACCGAACACAAAGGTGTAAAGCAGTCCCCTGTACAGTTAGCCGTTCCAGAGTAATCCAGTTTTGAATTTGCAGTAAGTTAGACATACATGGATGTCTCCAAATTTGGGCTTTAAGTTTTACAATGTGTTTAAATTGTTCACATGATTTCATAGCGGGCCAAATACAAAATAAATGTTACAAATATAAGCCTAGATATTGGTAAATCAGAAGGACAGCTGACTAAGAGTTTGTGAAAGTAGCCTTAATGATCACAAAATGCTAAGCATGCATCTAGGCTATTTGATTTGGCTTATTTTTTTCCTAAAGCTGAGCTGTGCTTAAATTGTTCAATACATGATTTCATAACAGGCCAAATATAAAATAAATGTTATATATAGCCTAGATATCTGTAAATATTAGATTATCAGATGATTTACAGTTCTATGTTATGTTATGTTTCATGTTTTTGTAATGTTTCATACAGTGATGCAGGTCTACTGCAGTGAATAGGCTAAATACAACTTTGATAATTTTTATAGCCTACTACTGTATAGTTAACTTTGGCACCTGCGTGAAGCTGGCCCCCCATATTATTCAAAAATTATGAAAACACTGCTATTCGTTTGTGCTACGTTTGTGCCGGTTTGTGCCGTACAAATTATTGTTTGTGCTGTTAAGGGTTTTAAGGGTAATTAAACTTTACATTTTCTGGCCAGTGACGTCACTCAGCCCCCCAGACTTGTCCAAATCTCCCCAAAATAGTGTCAATCGTTTGTGCTCATTTGTGCCGTTAAAAGTAACATTTGTGCTACTATGTTTTTTAAGATATTCCACGTTATTTGTTACCGTGTGGCGTCATCAGCCCCCATCAATGTCCAAATCTTTCCAAAATAGTCTCAATCGTTTGTGCTAGGTTTGTGCTGATTTAATGCCATCAAAGAAACATTTGTGCTACTATGTTTTCTAAGTTATTATGGTTTATTTATTACTCGCGTGACATCACCAGCCCCCCACCAATGTCCAAAACTCACCAAAATGGTCTCAATCGTTTGTGCTATGTTTGTGCTGATTTGTGCCGTTAAAAATAACATTGTCCTAAAATTGTTGAGAATTGCTCTAAAACTTAAACCGTAAACTTAAAACTTAAAACTTTACCATGTTGATAGTCGCTTTGGCTAGAAATGCGTCAGCCAAATGTAATGTAATGTAATGTAATGTAATGTAAAGAAGAACACTTTGTTCATCTGATTGGTTGATTTGGCCCGTCGATAACCAACATAGGTGGTGATAGACAAATGGTTTCCCTGCGATGCTCAATCAGTGATTGCATCAGTGAGAAGGGTGGGGGTGGGGGCAGGGACCAAACCACCAAACTTCTTATCAACCTTAACCACAAGGCCATTCCCAATCGTACACCACTGTCATTGGATGCAATCAGCTAACCAGTATTTCCGCCCCTTCCCAAAAGTTCTCCAACAGAAAGTTTCCAGATGGACATGCAGAGCAAATGCGGAGTCAGGTTACCGACAAGATGTGCATTCAGGAGAGTTTCAGTTGGACGGGAGGGAGGGGCGAGCACAATTTATTTATAATCCATTGGCATACGTCTGCAAACTTGCTTTGAGTAGACTTCAAAGGTTTTTGAGTTTGATCTTACAGTTCTGTCATTATTTTGTGTCTTTTACATTTACTGTAGATATTATAGGTTAATTAGGCTACAGCTTAGACATCAGCTTAGGCAGCTTAGCCCAGTGATACATCGAAACACCTCGAAATTAGGCTGTTGTCGGCTAGACTAAAGTCGCGGTAGATAATGTAGGCCTACATGTTATGAGCCACACAGATGAGGGGTGTTGCTTGCTCTGTTCTGTCCCCCCCCAAACTGCATTAAAATGGCGTGTTTAGCAGCCAGACTTCCTAACATTTCCCAGAAACCCCTGGACACCCTCCAATATTGACTGCACCCCCTCTCAGAAAATACTTCCAACGTCCCTGCAGGGAGTTATTTAGAATTTGGCCAGATTATTTCACTTTCCCATCCCAGATCCCAGTGTGTGTGTGTGTGTGTGTGTGTGTATGTGTGTACGCGCAGACTTACTGCATCACAGATTATCTCAAGGTGTAGTGACTCCACCTTCTGCGTCATTTCACGAAGTCTCAGCCGGTACCAGCCGTCAAAGTTCTGAGAGCGAAAGAAACGCCTACACAAACACACACACACAAAGGCAAACATTTTGGAATGACTAGAGTAAATCTAGAGACTAGATACAAAAATAGGATTTAAAAGACTATGTTATTGGGTCTGTTATGTCATATCTGATATTTATTTTATTGGGTCTGTTATGTCATATATTGGGTCTGTTATGTCATATCTGATATTTATGTTATTGGGTCTGTTATGTCATATCTGATATTTATTTTATTGGGTCTGTTATGTCATATATTGGGTCTGTTATGTCATATCTGATATTTATGTTATTGGGTCTGTTATGTCATATCTGATATTTATGTTATGTTGTTGGAAGCAGACGTTACCTATAGAGGCCCAGCCAATCACCTTTCAGTACAGAGGTGAGCTGAGGTCCTGCATGGTCCAGTGTGCCGATGAACTCGTCCTGACTGAAGGGGCGGATTTGAGGAGGGGTCTGATCTCACACACACACACATACACACACATACACACACACGCATACACACACACAGAAGGAAGGACTCTCATCATAAGGGGCAGCCGTGGCCTATTGGTTAGCGCTTCGGACTTGTAACCGGAGGGTTGCCGGTTCGAACCCCGACCAGTAGGCGCAGCTGAAGTGCCCTTGAGCAAGGCACCTAACCCCTCACTGCTCCCCGAGCGCCGCTGTTGATGCAGGCAGCCCACTGCGCCGGGATTAGTGTGTGCTTCACCTCACTGTGTGTTCACTGTGTGCTGTGTGTGTTTCACTAATTCACGGATTGGGATAAATGCAGAGACCAAATTTCCCTCACGGGATCAAAAGAGTATATATACTTATACTTATATATATATAAACATGCGGTCATTTTATCACTATTGTGTTAATGTTAATGTCAACATCAAGTTTATTCATAAAGCACAATGCTATGTAATGTATATTTTTACTCTCTCTCTCTCTCTCACACACACACACACACACACACAGTTGAAACCCACCTTCCACGGTGATATGGAGCGTTGAAGAGGCATGAGGCTGGCCAGGTAACGTTCCTGATGGAGAAAACACTCACACACACACACATACACACACAAATACACACACACACACACACACACACACACAAATACACACACACACACACACACACACATACATACACACACACACACACACATAAACATAAATATGAAGACTAACCCATAGAGGCAGCCAGGCAAGCAAACACACAAACAGAGACACAGCTTTGTGCACAAACATATTCTTTTCATTCCTTTAGAGTGATTAAGAAAAGTCATTTTCAGCAGGATAGAGAGATTGTATGTGAATCCAGTGAGAGAAAAAAGAGAGGGAGAGAGAAGGAGGGAGAGGCAGAGAGCACATGTCACATTTCCAGATGGATGTGGCATATAACAGAGGAATGATGAAACCCTGGGTCACCTCTAGCAGACAAACACACCAACTTCTATTGAGGGTTGTGTATTAAGTTGCACATTAGTAGTTTGTGTGTGGGTACTGTATTGGTGTGTGAGCATGTCTGTGTGTGTGGGTATTAGTGTGTGAGCATGTCTGTGTGTGTGTGTGTGTGTTAGAAATAACGCAGTACGTATGTATGATAATTGAACCCAATTGTAAATGAATCGCGGTTCTGTGCATGAATTTACACAGAACACACGGTATAAAAATAAATAAAACTGCGGCATAAATGGATTAATGCAACTACTGTTAGATACGAGTTCATTAGGGGACACCTAATCTGTAGTCTGCTTTAGCTCTGTTAGATCTGTGAGTTCATTAGGGACACCTAATCTGTAGTCCTGCTTTGGCTCTGTGAAGCTCTCATTGGCGCCATAGGTGGCGAGGTCCGCCCTCGTGGGTTACAATTTTTTGTCAGGTCGACGGTCGACTGAGTCAGTCGAACAGCAGCAGCACTAAGGACGGGTATGATTGAGTCGATCAGCAGCAGCACTGGGGATGGAGTACTGATGAGGGTAGTCATTCCTTGGCAGCACTAAGGGCGGGTATGATGGGTGAGTCATTCAGCAGCAGCACTAGGGGCGGAGTATGATTGGGTCAGTCAGCAGCAGCACTGGGGATGGGTATGATGGTGAGTCATTCAGCAGCAGCACTGGGGACGGGTATGATGAGTGGAGTCAGTCAGCAGCAGCACTAGGGCGGGTATGATGGGTGAGTCAGTCAGAGACAGCAGCAGCACTAGGGCCGGGTATGATGAGTGAGTCAGTCAGAGACAGCAAGCAGCACTAAGGGCCGGGTATGATGAGTGGTGGCGACCCACAAAAGAGATCTCTCTAAGATCGCCAAGTCTGGGAAAACTTTTGGTTTTTCCAATCAGTTCAGCAGTACAGGCGAGGGACAAAAAAACATCTCCCTGCATTTCTTACCAGCCTTTAGATACACAAATAGGGCCAAAGCGGCAAAATGATTCTGTAATGATGGAAAGTGGTGGAAACCATGTGGTGATCACCTTTATGTGTGACTTGTATTTGTTGTGCTCTCACATTGAAGAGCTGGTGTAAACCGTGTGGTGATACCTTTATGTGTGGTAACTTGTGTTGTGCTCTCACATGAAGAGCTGATGTAAACAGTGTGGTGATCCTTTATGTTAGGACAACTTGTGTTGTGCTCTCATGAAGAGCTGGTGTAAACCGTGTGGTGATCACCTTTATGTAGGAGATAACTTGTGTTGTGTGTGGTGATCTGCTTTATGTGAGGGTAACTTGTGTTGTGCTCTCACATGAAGAGCTGGTGTAAACCGTGTGGTGATCACCTTTATGTAGTAACTTGTGTTGTTCTCTGAACGCTGGTGTAAACCCGTGTGGTGATCACCTTTATGTGAGGGGGCAACTTGTGTTGTGCTCTCACATGAAGAAACTGGCTGTAAGTGTCAAGTGTCAGCAGCTAACCAGGCTAATAAACAAACCATCGCTGACGGTAAAGTCATGTGACTTTTAGTTAGGCTGAATCCATTTATGAAGCAAAAGAAAGACAATTTTTGTTTTTTTTTAAAAGAAAGCAAAATAGTGTGACATTTTCACAGTTAGTAGATTATTACTGTATGTACACTGAAACATATTGGGGCAAACTGTAGACCCATGATATACAACCAAACACGGATGTTGAAAGTCTAAGCCTACTGTATTGTATTTTCAAAATCATTATTCTATGCCTTCTGCATTTTTTGATTTACTTTCCCTCCATTATGCCGAACCGTGATGTCGAGAACGGTATAGATCGAATCGTGACTTCTGTTGTACCGTACTACCCCCTAGTGTCGCGTGTAGGTATTAGGGTGTAAGCATGTATGATGGATTGTGAAGTGTGACTATGATATAAAGTGTGTTTGTGAGCCTGTGCGTGTGTAGTGCAGTGTGACTGTGTGCGTGTGGTATGATGCGTTTGTGTTATAGTGTGTGTGTGTGTGCGTGTGTGTGTGTGTGTGTAGGCAAATGTATTGTATGTGGCATGTATTGTGTGTGTGTGTGTGTGTGGTGTGTGCGTGTGTGTGTGTGTGTGTGTGTAGGTATGTGTGTGTGTGTGTGTGTGTGTGTGTGTGGGTGTGTTTATGTGTGTGTATGTGTGGGTGTGTGTGTGTGTGTGTGTGTGTGTGTGTGTATGCGTGTGTGTGTGTGTGTATGTGTGTGTGTATGTGTGTGTGTGTGTGGTGTGTGTGTGTGTGTGTGTGTATGCGTGTGTGTGTGTGTAGTATGTGTGTGTGTGTGTGTAGTATGTGTGTGTGTATGTGTATATATATAGGTATATATATGTATATATATATATATAGGTATATATATGTATATATATATATATATATGTATATATATATATATGTATATATATATATATGTATATGTATATATATATATATATATATATGTGTATGTATATATGTGTATGTGTATATATATATATATATGTATATATGTATATATGATATGGTGTGTGTGTGTGTGTGTGTATTAATGAGTGTGTGTGTGTGTGTGGTGTGTAATTGTGTGTGTGTGAAATGGTGTGTGAATGTGTGTGTGTTAATATTAATGGTTAAGGTAGGTGTAATATTTATGTGTGTGGGTGTGTTTATGTGTGTGTCTGTGTGTGTGTGTGTGTGGGTAATGTATGCGTGTGTGTAATGTGTGTGTGTGTGTGGTGTGTGTGTGTGGAAGGTACAGGGCACGGTGTGTAATGTGTGTGTGTGTGTGGAATATTTATATGTGTGTATGTGTGGAGTGTGTGTGTATTGTGTGTGTGTGTAGTATGTGTGTGTGTGTGGCAAATTAATGTTTATATGTGTGTATTGTGTGTGTGTGTGGTGTGTGTGTGTATGTAGTAATTGTGTGTGTGTGTGTCAAATTGTATTTATGTGTGTGTGTGTGTGTGTGTGTGTGGTGTGTGTGTGTGTGTGTGTGTGTGTGTGTGTGTGGTGTGTGGTGTGTGTATGTGTATGTGTGGGTGTGCGTGTGTGTGTGTGTGTGTGTGGTGTGTGTGTGTGTGTGTGTGGTGTGTGGTGTGTGTGTGTACATTACAATGCGGTGTAAAGCCCACCAGAGGGATGATGAAACTCTGAGTCAGCTCCAGCAGGTGCCGCCTCAAGGTGGCGCTGTGCACTTCGCTCCTACTCCTCCTCTGGATGCCCTGGGATGGAGAGAGGGAGAGAAAACAGGGATGAAGAAAGAGAGAGAGATGAAGGGCACATGCTCGTGTAGTGGCTGTTTCTTTACCAATAACTGCGTGTGCGTGTGCAAAATTTCCTGATATTATTGTGTGTGTGTGTGTGTACCTTGAGAAGGTGTGTGTGCAAGTTTCCCTGTGTGTGTGTGTGTGTGTGTGTGTACCTTGAGAAGGCGTGTGGGTGTGCAAGTTTCCCTGTGTGTGTGTGTGTGTGTGTGTGTGTGTGTGTGTGTGTGTGTGTACCTTGAGAAGGCGTGTGTGTGTGCAAGTTTCCCTGTGTGTGGGTGTGCACCTTGAGAAGGCGTGTGTGTGTGCAAGTTTCCCTGTGTGTGTGTGTGTGTACCTTGAGAAGGTGTGTGTGCAAATTTCCCTGTGTGTGTGTGTGTGTGTGTGTGTTTGTGTATGTATGTACCTTGAGAAGGCGTGTGTGTGTGCAAGTTTCCCTGTGTGTGTATGTACCTTGAGAAGGCGTTTGATGAGCATCTTGTCCTTGTGCAGAAATGTCTTATAGGCTGTATAGATACCTAAGACAGAGACACGATGACCATAGCTCAACACATCTGGCACCATGGGGTGGATGGTATATGAAAATGTATAGCTCAACACATCTGGCACCATGGGGTGGATGGTATAGGAAAATTAAACTTGAATGTAAAATATTTCCTTTCCACATCATTTTGTGGGAACACCAAAACATACATCACTGGATGTTGCTATTAAATAAAGTTTATTCTTGCCATAAACTGGGTTTTGTGGTCTAATATTAATAAAGTTTATTCTTGCCATAAACTGGGTTTTGTGGTCTAATATTAATGTGCATGATTTCCGTGAGTTACCTGGTTTGGTGTCGAGGCTCTTCAGTTTGGCCAGTTTTTTAACCTTCACCTGTTTGGGTACATCACCTGAAGCACACAGGGAGGTTAGTCAGTGACAGGTCAGTTCAGCGGCCATGCACCTGTGCTCTGGACACACGCCATTCATGCACCTGTGCTCTGGACACACGCCATTCATGCACCTGTGCTCTATGTGCTCTACATCACTCTATGTTCTCTATGTTCTCTATGTGCTCTATGTGCTCTACATCACTCTATGTTCTCTATGTTCTCTATGTGCTCTACATCACTCTATGTTCTCTATGTTCTCTATGTGCTCTACATCACTCTATGTTCTCTATGTTCTCTATGTGCTCTATGTGCTCTATGTAAACTGAATGGTTCCACTTGTGCCTGTAGAGCTACAGAACTGAATGGGAAGGACATATACATTAAAACTGAATGGGAAGGACATATACATTAAAACTGAGTGGGAAGGACATATACATTACAACTGAGTGGGAAGGACATATACATTACAACTGAGTGGGAAGGACATATACAGTACATTACAACTGAGTGAGAAGGACATATACATTTAAACTGAGTAGGAAGCTAGAAGCCTCCTCTGCCTCTTACCGGTCATCTTGACTTCACCCAGCCGGATGAGGTGTGGCCAAAACTGGAAGGTCTTAATGAAAAATGGATTAGTCACTCCCAGAATCACATTTGGTCTTGAGAAAAAAACACACAAACACACACACACACACACACACAGGAGGGAGGTTAGTATTATTTAATCTAAATTAATAAAACTGCTTCAATAGGAGATATTTGCTTTACTGTTGAATGCTCCGGAGTAAGAACAACCTGGGGTCTGTTTATTGTTGATAATGGGTTATTTATGGTTGATAACGGGTTATTTATGGTGGATAACGGGTTATTTATGGTAGATAACGGGTTCTATTAATGGTTGATAACGGGTTCTATTTATGGTTGATAGCTGATTCTGTTTATGGTTGATAACGGGTTCTATTTATGGTTGATAACGGGTTCTGTTTATGGTTGATAACACGTTCAAACTTTCGTTTGGGAGCAAAATTACATTAATCGAAGGAGTTTTGAGCTAGATTGTTATTTGCATTAGCAACAAAATGCTTAATAGTGTGTTGCAGCGTGCATACATCCATGTCAAAATAAATCGCTATTTTCAAACCACTGACAATGTTCAAAATAGCCTTACACTTCAGTGGTATCCTACAGATAAACCAAAGTATTGCAAACTTTTGAAGTGAACAGAGAAGCTATAACAGGAGGATTTCTGAAGGCAACACACACTGTGGGCACGTTCAACAGGCTGTGGGCTATAAGCTATAACAAGGAGGGTTTCTGAAGGCAACACACACTGTGGGCACGTTCAACAGGCTGTGGGAGGGTTTCTGAAGGCAACACACACTGCCTGAGTTCTGTTCCGTTAAATCAGTGGTGCGCTGGACATCTTGCAGCTGCGCGGATGTATGCTGTTCTGATTGGATAGTACTTTACCACTGAGAGCTGTGATTGGCTAATGCTCACACATCCTCCAGTAAGAGGCGTGCTTATTGGCTAATGCTCACACATGCTCCAGTAACAGGTGTGCTGATTGGCTAATGCTCACACATGCTCCAGTAAGAGGTGTGCTGATTGGCTAATGCTCACACATCCTACAGTAAGATGTGTGCTGATTGGTGGGTACTCACGGGGCCTGTGTCCGGGTGGTGTACTCCTTGAACTCACTGTCATGGATGGTGAAGTACGGTCTGAAGTCACAGCAATACTTCAGCGGAGAGACAGCGCTGTACAGTACAGACAGGGAATAAGGACAACATCTCAGTATGAGTATAAGCAGAAGTATAGTATATATACTCTTTTGATCCCTATATAAGTAGAAGTATAGTATATATACTCTTTTGATCCCTATATAAGTAGAAGTATAGTATATATACTCTTTTGATCCCTATATAAGTATAAGTATAGTATATATACTCTTTTTGATCCCTATATAAGTAGAAGTATAGTATATATACTCTTTTTGGTCTCTGCATTTACCCCAGAGAAATGAAATCAACATCCCAGCATCCATCAGCAGAGAAATGAAATCTCTCTCACCCTCGTGAGACATCAGGAGGGTCACATTTAAAGTGGCCCAGCCAACACTAGCAACTTAAGAAGTAAACATGTCAATTTCAGTCTGAGCCAAGAAGAGTTAATGCTCCCCAGGTCTTGACCTCACACACTGTTCACTGCAGGTTTGTTGGTCAAATTCTATTTCATGCTATCTTGGCTGACACATTTAACAGACATGTGATATGTATGTCTCAAATAAATCAACAGAGGGGACATCTACTTTCTACTCAAAGGTAATCCGTAGGAGAGAGTATCGTGCAAATCAACAGAGGGAATATCTACTTTCTACTCAAAGTTAATCCGTAGGAGAGAGTATCGTGCAAAAGGGCAACACACACCTGACCAGGGCGAGCACAGTTTCAGAGCAAACGGTTGGCGAGGGCGCCATGACGACAACAGGCTCGCCTAGCAACATGAGCTCCCAGAGCATCTGCACGTGGATCAGCATAGACTGGAAACACCTGGTGGAGAAGTCAAAAGGTCAACATCTGCGCTCAGACCACATGAACACATGAACATCTGCGCTCTGACCACACATGATGAACACATGAACAGGAGGATGAGAAATGAACACATGAACAGGAGGATGGCACAAAAACACTGCTAAACACACGCTAGTCACACACTGCTAAACACACTGCCCTGTACCCATGTGCAGATACGTTCCCAATATTAGGGCACCCAGAGCAAACTACATGAACTTTTATTACGGCACACTAGTCACACACGCTAGTCACACACGCTAGTCACACTAGTCACACACGCTAGTCACACACGCTAGTCACACTAGTCACACACACTAGTCACACACGCTAGTCACACACGCTAGTCACACACACACACTAGTCACACACACTAGTCACACACACACACACTAGTCACACACGCTAGTCACACTAGTAACACACGCTAGTCACACACGCTAGTCACACTAGTCACACACGCTAGTCACACACGCTAGTCACACTAGTCACACACACTAGTCACACACGCTAGTCACACTAGTCACACACGCTAGTCACACACACTAGTCACACTAGTCACACACACACACTAGTCACTAGTCACACTAGTCACACACACACACTAGTCACACACACACTAGTCACCTAACGCTAGTCACACTGCTAGTCACACACACACACACTAGTCACACACACTAGTCACACACGCTAGTCACACTAGTCACACACACACTAGTCACACACGCTAGTCACACACGCTAGTCACACACACACACTAGTCACACACACACGCTAGTCACACACGCTAGTCAAACTAGTCACACACACTAGTCACACACGCTAGTCACACACGCTAGTCACACACACACACTAGTCACACACGCTAGTCACACACGCTAGTCACACTAGTCACACACACTAGTCACACACGCTAGTCACATACACTAGTCACACACGGTAGTCACACTAGTCACACACACTAGTCACACACACACACTAGTCACACACGTCACACACACACGCTAGTCACACACGCTAGTCACACTAGTCACACACACACACTAGTCACACACGCTAGTCACACTAGTCACACACACACACTAGTCACATACACTAGTCACACACGCTAGTCACACTAGTCACACACGCTAGTCACACTAGTCACACATGCTAGTCACACACGCTAGTCACACTAGTCACACACGCTAGTCACACACACACGCTAGTCACACACGCTAGTCACACACAACTCATTTATGATTCAGAACTTAATTTCCATTGTGGTTTCTTCAAGGACATTTAGACCGTGTGTGCGTGTGTGCCTGTGTTTGTGTGTGTGTGTGTGTGTGTGTGCGTGTGTGTGTGTGTGCGTGCACATTGTATCCTATAAGGTTGCTTCCAACAGCTTACTGGAAAAGGTTTTGTTCTTGGGGGGAGGGTAGGACCATAGGGCCAGGTAAAAGATTCTGAAAAAAAGATGAAAGCAATTAACAGACATATACATAAGCACAAC
>NC_063211.1:612500-617500 GCF_017589495.1 Alosa alosa | reverse complement strand
TTTGTTTGTGGAGCACTTTGGGTAACGATTAAAAGATTAGAATTGGATGATCTAAGTTTCCTTTGTGGTTGATAAGATATTAAAAGCTCAGAGATATATGAAGGTGCTATGCCATTCAGAGCTTTGTAAGTAATTAACATAACCTTAAAATCAATTCTATAGGAAATAGGGAGCCAGTGCAGTTCAGCCAACACAGGGGGTGATGTGTTCTCTCTTCTTAGTCTTAGTTAAAAGTCTAGCCGCAGAGTTCTGTATGAGTGCCAATTTCTTTAGATGTTTTTGGGAAGACCAGTGAAAAGTGCATTGCAGTAGTCTAACCTGCTAGTGATAAAGGCGTGAATTAGTTTTTTCTGCATCTTGTTGAGTTAAAAGGGCCGCACTTTGGCAATGTTTCTCAAGTGGAAATAGGCTGTCTGAGTAACTTTACATGGGGCTTTATATGGGGCTTAAAACTTAACTCTGCATCTAAGATGACACCGAGGCTTGTTACTTTTGGTTTAACCTGGTGTGCCAAGTTCCCCAGATTACTAAGAATAATATCTCGCTTTAGTTTTGGTCCAACCAGAAGTACCTCTGTTTTGTCATCATTTAGTTTCAAAAAGTTTTTGCTCATCCACTGATTAATGGAGGTTAGGCATGCAGTGAGGGAGCAAAGGCCATCTGGGTTAGTTGGCTCCACAGAAATATACAATTGGGTATCATCTGCGTAGCTGTGGAAGTTTACATTATGCTGACTTATGACGTTTCCCAATTGAAGCATATATAGAGAAAATAGCAGGGGACCAAGGCAGCTCCCTGGGCCACACCAAAAGGCAAGTCATGTTTTTTCAGATACATGATCTCCTAGACTGATATAAAAATCTCTGCCAGTAATGTAGGTTTGAAACCAGTTTAGAGCATTATCAGAGAGACCCACCCACTTCGCAATAGATAGATGAAGGTTATGGCTTTGCTATTAGATGAAGTTATAGATGAAGGTTATGGCTTTGCTATTGATGAAGTTATAGATGAAGGTTATGACTTTGCTATTAGATGAAGTTATAGATGAAGGTTATGGCTTTGCTATTGATGAAGTTATAGTTATAGATGAAGGTTATGGCTTTGCTATTAGATGAAGTTATAGATGAAGGTTATGGCTTTGCTATTAGATTAAGTTATAGATGAAGGTAGGTGGCTTTGCTATTGATGAAGTTATAGATGAAGGTTATGGCTTTGCTATTAGATGAAGTTATAGATGAAGGTTATGGCTTTGCTATTGATGAAGTTATAGATGAAGGTTATGGCTTTGCTATTGATGAAGTTATAGTTATAGATGAAGGTTATGGCTTTGCTATTAGATGAAGTTATAGATGAAGGTAGGTGGCTGCTCAGTATGGTCTTTCACAGATTCTAATGATGCCAAGTTGGATTAACATGATTTTGTTTAAAGCCTCGCTCCTCACCTGAATAGGAGTCACACACACACACCCCCACACATACACACACACACACACACACACACACCTGAATAGGAGTCACACACACACACACACACACACACACACACACTCACCTGAATAGAAGTCACACACACACACACACACACACACACACTCACTCACACACACACACACTCACCTGAATAGGAGTCGGGGAAGGACAGATAACATATGCTGGTTTTCTGCAAATTCCAAAAATAACAGTCATGTTACGAAGCAGAAAATAGACAATTCTGACATTTACTATCGTGTTCCTAATTGTTTTACATTTTACTGGGGACCCAATGCTCACCTCTTTCTCGGTAAGTTTCACGTCGTGAGGATACAGGAGCTGGAAAAACGTGAACGTAAAATGATAAGCAAGGAGAACGTGCACTTGACGGCTCACATCTCCTACCAGACAGTATTTACTGAGCCAGCTGCTTCACACAACCTATAATACGTGTAATATTACTGTTATTACCTCGATGGCTTGCCCGAGTTCCAGGTCGAAGGTGACGACGCACACACACTCCAGCCAAGCGGAGAAACGCGCCCAAGGTAGCGAAGCGTCGGGGCTCTCCACATCTTCTCCTGAGGCCGCCACCGACGCACCTCCGAGAGAAACCGAGCTGTCAAAAAGGTCCATGGCGGCTAGCAGCGTGTCCAACCCGAATTACTGTCGTTACGAACATATCATGGCTTTATTGACGCTATTTATCAAAACTATTACTATAATTAATGAGAAAATTCCCTCTTCATGTTGTTATTTGCATCTCATCCCACAACAAAACATCAATTGAGATAAGCGCCCTAAACATGCCACCGAATGCCCATGCTTCCGGAAGTCGACTGCCTCCTAGCGGCGGTGCACCACGTCCCCAGTCCCCACCTGCTGACATGTCAGTCCCGTGTCTTGTCTGTCGGTCGATTGATTGTGACAGGTCAGATAATATTCAGGATCAGGAAACAGTTGAGCTGGCTACCAGTGCCACGCGGGATTTCACTTGTGCAGTTCCTGTCTGAGCCTTGAGGTAAAAAAATAAAGAAAAAATTGTTATGACTGTAGTTAACATGATTTAATTATTTGTGAATTCCGACACTTTGAGTAGTTGGCTACTGGGGCTTTCATTAGGTTTATTCTTTGCAACACTCAAGGAACTTCATGTAGCCTATCATTGTGTTCACCCAGAACAGTGAGTGGCCTTAGCTGGTTAGGATTAACCCTCATGTGTTTGTTTCATGTTTACTAGTTATAACTTCTATAGTAACACATATATTATCATCTATTGTTGTGATAGACCTTTATCAGTTTTGAACTTCCATTTGTGGCCTGCAGGCCTCATTGACCTGAGCTCATGCAAGTCAGAAAGGGGAAGATATTATTGGGAAAAGTCCCTGTGGGCGGTGGCATAGAGGGAAAGAGGGAGTGATGGTGTGTGTGTGTGTGTGTGTTTATGTAGCCTACAGAAGCACACATACAGTCCATCTGATCAATAGGTAGGTCGGTCATTTTTGACCGGGAATACACGGGTGTTCTAAACGAAACACCCAAATTGTTATGGAAATGATCAAAATGTGTTTTGGGTGTTCAGGTGTCCTATGTTAATGAGGCATGGAGCCTCATTTTATTCAGAATAAATGAACAATATTTTTTAAAGGGGGAAATATTGTAAATCGGTCAAATTTGACCGTAACACAACAGGAGGGTTTAAGTCTTGTTATGTGTATTTCTACCACTAGGTGGCAGCAAAAGTACTACAGTTCAGGTTGAAGTAGCCCATCCTACACAGCGCCAAGCTACAGGACACAGAGGTGCCTCCTTTAGAGAATCTCTCCATCTAGTCCTTACCTGATCAGAAGTCAAATAAACAAAAGTTGTTTCACTAGCCATTTCTAAATTGAACCTTATTATATTGTTTTTTAATGACAAATGGAAGAGTATATACTGGAAGTGCTTGTTATCCCAGGGCTCCAAGCCGTAACATCACAAAATATAAGAAGATATATATATATAAGGCATATGATTGGAAAACGCCTAGTGAAGCATTGCACTCTATCTACCCTGTGCTCTCTTGTTCCCTCTCTACCCTGTGCTGTCGTTCCCTCTCACTTTCCTGTGCTGTCTTGTTCCCTCTCTACCCTGTGCTGTCGTTCCCTCTCACTTTCCTGTGCTATCTTGTTCCCTCTCTACCCTGTGCTGTCGTTCCCTCTCTCTTTCCCATGCTCTCTTGTTCCCTCTCTACCCTGTGCTGTCTTGTTCCCTCTCTACCCTGTGCTGTCTTGTTCTCTCTCTACCCTGTGCTGTCGTTCCCTATCTCTTCGCTGTGCTGTCGTTCCCTATCTCTTCGCTGTGCTGTGATGTTAGTTTATATGTCTGTCTGTGTTATGGTTTATGTCTGTACTGCATTCATCAAAGAACTTAACACACATTCATAAGCTTATATAACACACACACGCATACACACGCACACACATGCGCGTTTAGAAATAAACCCCTTAAAGACACGCGGAAATGAACGGAGGTGCCTCTGACCCTGTCTCCCCAACATCCTGGATCTAAGGGACTGAGGGTCTGGATTTGTGTGTGTGTGTGTGTGTGTGTGTGTGTGGAACAAATTCCAGTCTCTTTGCTCCAGCACACCAGCTTACACCTGAGCATCCTGCCATAAAAGGGGCTCTATGACTGAGTACACACCTGAGCATCCTGCCTTAAAAGGGGCTCTATGACTGAGTACACACCTGAGCATCCTGCCATAAAAGGGGCTGAGTCTGGACAAACTACAGTGTGTGTGAGGTACTGTGTGTAAAGAAACTAGTTAAAGCAGTCGGTTCAGCCTATGCTATCTCTGTCTGTCTATCTATGTGTGATGCTGCTATGATAACTGTGCAGTGTGTATGTTCAGTAAACCTCCCTCCCAACAGACACGCAAGTAAGAACAGTTAGCATCCATAGGACTTAGCTCCCACACTAGCATGCCCTCTTCCCAATCCTGTAAGTTACATGAACAGCTAGCATCCATAGGACTTAGCTCCCACACTAGCATGCCCTCTTCCCAAGTTACATGTTCGAGTCCGGCAGGTGCACGGCTGATCCGCTCGATCGGTTAAATGCATCAGTTACATATGCTATCTCTCTCTCTCCCTCTCTCTTTCTCTCTCTCTCTCCCTCTCTCTTTCTCTCCCTTCTTTCTTTTCTCTCTTCCTCTCTCTCTCTCCCTCTTTCTCCCTTTCCCCTCTCTTTGTCTCTCTTTCTCTCCCCTCTCTGTCTCTCTCTTTCCCTCTCCCTCTCTCTCTCTTTCTCTCTCTCTCTCTCTCTCACTTTCCTTCTCCCTCTCTCACCAATAAGGCAGCGGGGCCTGACAGCCCACATGTCCAAGGCTACTCAAGGCCTGTGCTGCTGAACTGGGGAACCACTGAAGCACATCTTCAATTTGAGTCTACGCCTTGGACAAGTTCCAACACTGTGGAAGACATCATGTCTCACCCCTGTCCCTAAGAAGCCACACCCTAGTGAGCTTAATGACTACAGAACTGTCGCTC
>NC_063211.1:602500-607500 GCF_017589495.1 Alosa alosa | reverse complement strand
CTCTCTCTCTCTCTCTCCTCCATTCCCAAGCCCCTGCAACCCTTGGCACCAGGATGACCTCATTCTGCCAGCCAGTCCTGCCTGAGCTCCATAGTAACGCTACTCTACTCTGCCTGAGCTCCATAGTAACGCTACTCTACTCTGCCTGAGCTCCATAGTAGCAGCTACTCTACTCTGCCTGGAGGCTCCATAGTAGCAGCCATAGTAGCAGCTACTCTACTCTGCCTGGGCTCCATAGTAACGCTACTCTACTCTGCCTGAGCTCATAGTAGCAGCCATAGTAGCAGCTACTCTACTCTGCCTGGGCTCCATAGTAACGCTACTCTGCCTGAGCTCCATAGTAATGCTCCATAGTAACGCTACTGTACTCTGCCTGAGCTCCATAGTAACGCTACTCTGCCCGAGCTCCATAGTAACGCTACTCTGCCTGAGCTCCATAGTAACACCATAGTAATGCTACTCTGCCTGGGCTCCATAGTAGCAGCTGCTCTGCTCTGCCTGAGCTCCATAGTAACGCCATAGTAACGCTACTCTACTCTGCCTGAGCTCCATAGTAACGCTACTCTACTCTGCCTGAGCTCCATAGTAACGCCATAGTAACGCTACTCTACTCTGCCTGAGCTCCATAGTAACGCTACTCTGCCTGAGCTCCATAGTAACGCTACTCTGCCTGAGCTCCATAGTAACAGCTACTCTGCCTGAGCTCCATAGTAACGCTACTCTACTCTGCCTGAGCTCCATAGTAACACCATAGTAACGCTACTCTGCCTGAGCTCCATAGTAACGCTACTCTGCCTGAGCTCCATAGTAACGCTACTCTGCCTGAGCTCCATAGTAACACCATAGTAACGCTACTCTGCCTGAGCTCCATAGTAACACCATAGTAACGCTACTCTGCCTGAGCTCCATAGTGGCAGCTACTCTGCTCTGCCTGGGCTCCATAGTGGCAGCTACTCTGCCTGGAGTCTTACAGTAATCCACTCTACTCTGCCTGAGCTTACATGAGCTCCATAATAACGCTACTCTACTCTGCCTGAGCTCCATAGTAACGCCATAGTAACGCTTACCTACCTGCCCGGGAGCTCCATAGTAACGCCACTTCACTCTGCCTGAGCTCATAGCAACGCTTACAGTAACGCTTACTCTCTACTCTGCCTGGAGCCCATAGTAACGCTTACTCTGCCTGAGCCCATAGTGGCCGCCCAGTAACGCTTACTGTAATTCTGCCACCTGAGTTCCATAGTAACGCTACTCTGCCCGAAGTCTATATAACGCCAATTTCCGCCTGAGTCTATAGTAACACCATAGTAATGCTAATTGCCTGAGCTCCATAGTAACGCTTACTCTACTCTGCCTGAGCTCCATAGTAACACCCATAACGCTTACTCTACTCTGCCTGAGCTCCATAGTAATACCTGCCTGGAGCTCCATAGTAACGCTTATTTCCCCACTCTGCCAGAGCTCCACAGTAACGCATAGTAACGCTTACCTGCCTGAGCTCCATAGTAACTACTCTGCCTGGAGCTCCATAGTAACGCCATAGTAACACTACTGTATACTCTGCTCGAGTCTATAGTAACGCTTACTTGCCTGGAGCGCCCATAGTAACGCTTACCTGCATGAGCTCCATAGTAACGCTTACCTGTCTGGAGTCTACAGTAACACCATAGTAACGCCGCCTGCCTGAGCTCCATAGTAACACTATAGTAACGCCACCTGCCTGAGCCCATAGTAACGCTTACTTCTACTCTGCCTGAGCTCCATAGTAACGCTTACTGCCTGAGCTCCATAGTAACGCCATAGTAACGCTTACTCTACTCTGCCTGAGTATGAGCTCCATAGTAACGCTCCATAGTAACGCTACTGTACTTACCTTGAGCCCATAGTAACGCTTACTCCCATAATAACGCTTACTCACCTGAGCTCCATTCCCATAGTAACTATACTCTGCCTATATAGTAACGCTTACTCTACTCTGCCTGAGCTACATAGTAACACCATAGTAACGCTGCCTGATCCACATAGTAACGCCTGCCTGAGCTCCTAACGGGGCTCTGCCAGAGCTCCACAGTAAGATTTAACCTTACTTGCCTGAGCCCATAGTAACGCATGCCTGAGCCCATAGTGCGCACCATTAACACTACTGTACTCTGCCCGAGCTCCATAGTAACGCCATTTCCGCCTGAGCTCCTAACATCTGCATATAGTAAAGCCCTGAGCTCCATATAACACCGAATAAAGCCCATAGTAAAATGAACCGGCCGCTATATTGCCCATATATTTACTTGCCGGAGTCTATAGTAACGCATAGTAACGCTTATCGGTTCATACAACTTGCTCTACTCTGCATGAGCTCCATAATAACGCCACTCTGCGCCTGGATATAGTCTTATAGTAACGCTTTTACTTCTGCTCTGGAGCAGCCGACGGTATCCTTGTGTAAGATACGCTACATCATATCCTATCGAACAGCTGGTTTGAACCGGCCGTTATATTGTTTTGAAATCGTTCACAATACCGCCACAGACTTCATTTACGGTCAACGGATTTTGTGGGTAATGCAGTTCGCTTTGGGCTGTGATTCATTGCCCAAAGTTGCCGCCGCACTTTACCCATACATCTACTGCAACTTAAGCACGCGGACAACTCGCACTTGGTTGTTTGTTTGACAGTTTTTACTTTGTTTTTCAAAATCCAGCGCCGTAAATTAAACGCTTACTATAGCATTCCTAAACGGCAACGACAGTCTGTAGAGTAAACTCACGCTTGATGAAGGGATTTCCTTAATGTTAAAGAATAATTTGGCCCTTGTTGCTAAAACGATGTAATAAATTATTATTATTTTGTTCATATTCACTTAGATTTAAAAACAAAATAGGCCCAGTTCATTGATATGTAGGACCTATTTTATTCTTTTTGTAGGCTGGCGAGAAAGGCCAAGATTGTCTTGGCACTGTTTTATTTTATTTCGGTATTGTCTTGCCTCAACAATAGGCTAAGCAGCTCTTTTGAAAAACAATCAGATATAACTCCATAAAATCTATAAAGTCTATAAAAATGTATTTTATGTTGTATTTGGCTGCTGTGTTTGACTGAATTTTTTCATTTCAATACAGTATATGATACAAACCTCAGTTTAGATAATCATATTCTCACATTTGTTTTGCCTAATTGACATGACCATGATAATTGATAATATAAAAATGAATGTGCACCTTAAGCAAATTATAAAAATCTTTTCGTGAATGCTTTCCATTCTTCAACCGCATCAATTGCATCGAATCGCATCGAATCATAATTGAATCGTTTTTTATGAACATGTATCTTTCTGTATCTAATCGCGCCCATGTATCTAGATGTGAATCGTATCGTCTTTTACATGAGAGATTCACAGCCCTACTGAGCTCCATAGTAACGTTTATAGTAACGCCATTCGCCTGAGTCCATAGTAACGCTTACTCCGCCTGAGCTCCATAGTAACGCTTATCTGCCGTTACAGAGCTCCTGCCTAACTCCTTACTGTACTCTGCCTGAGCTCCATAGTAACGCTTACTCTGCCTGGAGTCTATACAGTAACGTCATAGTAACGCTACTCTGCCTGAGCTCCATAGTAACGCCATAGTAATGCTACTCTGCATGAGCTCCATAGTAACGCTACTCTGCATGATCTCCATAGTAACGCCATAGTAACGCTACTCTGCATGAGCTCCATAGTAACGCTACTCTGCATGAGCTCCATAGTAACCCCATAGTAACGCTACTCTGCATGAGCTCCATAGTAACGCTACTCTGACTGAGCTCCATAGTAACACCATAGTAACGCTACTCTGTGTGTGAGTGTATGTGTGTGAGTGTATGTGTGTGTGAGTGTATGTGTGTGTGTGTGTGTGTGTGTGAGCGTGTGTGTAAGTGAGTGTTACATTCTGCCTACTAGGCTATGTAACCAGAGAGGGAAGACCACGCGGATTTTGCCGTATAAAAATATGTATTTATTTAAGTTAAAGAATTAACAACGAGGGTTAAGTCAAGTCAGTATAAAATGATAGGTTGGGAAATAAAGGTGTAAGGAGCATGAGAATTGAGGTGTCGTATGAAGAAACAAATAGCCAAAATGAAAAAAGGGAGAGGAGGATAAGCGGCGGCCTCCACAACCAGGTCTGGCGAGATCTTAAAGCCCACGATCCAGGGAAGTAATCACACGCTGTCAGATCACACCCAGCACACCTGTGCTTGGCCCACCTGTAGAGGAGGCGCAAGACAGGAAAAGAGCAACAAGGAGGAGGAGCCCGGCAGGTCCGTGACAGTGTGTGAGTGAGTGTGTGTGAGCGTGTGTGTGTGTGTGTGAGTGACCGCGTGTGTGTGTGTGTGTGTGTGAGTGAGTGCGTGTTTGTGTGAGCGTGTGTGTGAGTGAGTGTATGTGTGTGTTAGCATTTGTGTGAGTGAGTGTATGTGCGTGTGTGTGAGTTAGTGTATGTGTGTGTTAGCATGTGTGTGAGTGAGTGTATGTGTGTGTGAGCGTGTGTGTGAGTTAGTGTATGTGTATGTGTATATGTATGTGTGAGTGAGTTTATGTGTGTGTGTGTGTGTGAGTGTGTGTGTGTGTGTGAGTGAGTGTGTGTGTGAGTGTGTGTGTGTGTGTGTGTGTGTGTGAGTGAGTGTGTGAGTGAGTGTGTGTGTGTGTGTGTGTGTGTGTGTGTGTGAGTGTGTGTGTCTGTGTGAGCGTGTGTGTGAGTGAGTGTGTGAGCACATTCTGATTCATTTTTCATTTCCATGAGACCACTGCTATTATTAAATTGCCTCACTGATCTCATATCTGACTCCATCTTTGTTATTCTCATTTTCTACATTAACCACACACACACACACACACAAATCCAGTGAAATGAACAGAGGTCCACTTTTGACCCGTACTCAATCACTGGCTGCCCAGACTCCCAAGGCCAGGGCCCAGAGGCTGCGTGCTGGCTACTGTCTCTGGCCCCAGCAGAGCACCTGCTCCT
>NC_063211.1:545000-597500 GCF_017589495.1 Alosa alosa | reverse complement strand
TCACGAAAGTCATCTTCACGGTTCTGAGTTTGGCGCGGGATATTATGGTGACGCTGCTCACGGACGCCTTGCCGATCAGACCGCTCCTGTGCGGGGCCTCGGCCGCGGCAGCTCGCCTCTGGGTCTTGTACTTCACGTTCATCCAGATGCTGCGGCAGATGAACCCATAGCAGATCACCAGCACCACCACGGGAATCAGGAAGATCCCGGTGGTGATCCAGGTGATGTAGGCGCGCACGCCCCACGGCTCAATGAAGTGTCCCCAGCAGTCGTAAACGTCCGAGCCGTTCTGGATCTCGCTCAGGGAGAAGATGAAGTACTGTGGCGCGCTCAGCACCAGGCTGGACGCCCAGGTGGACGCGATCATGACGTACGCACGCTGTGTGGGCTGCTGCAGTGTCTTGAGTGGGTGACAGATGGCTATATAGCGGTCCAGGGTCATCATCACCATCATGTAGGTAGAAGCGAACATGCCCAGGACCTGCAGGTGCTTGACAATCCGGCAGAGGAAGTCTGGGCCGTAGAAGCGGAAGGTGATCTCCCAGCACAGTTGGGGCAACACCTGGAAGAAGGCCACGACGAGGTCTGCCAGGCTCAAGTGCTTGATGAAGAGGTGAACTCTGGAGCTTTTATTTTTCCTCTTGGAGCTGTTGTTCAGCGCCAGGAGCACGCTCACGTTTCCCACCACTGCCACCACGAAAGTAATGCTCAGGACGGTGATCTCAATTTTGGCCACTTCCTCGTTACGCCCGAACGGGTCTGATGTATTACTCACGGGGTCGCTGAAGTTGGCCGCGTTGCCGCCCATTGTCACATAGCTGTCCCTGGGCATTAGAGTGTCATTCTCGCCGGTGTAATTGCGTGCGCCATCAGCGCCGGGCAGGAGCGCGCTGGCGGTGAAGTGCATTTCCCCGCTGCGCCCTTGCGCCAGTGCACGCGCGCACACTCTTCGCTGTGTCAACTGGAAGATTTCTCTTTATCGCTCACGGACGTTTAGCAGGCTGAAACAAATCTCATGGCAGCAATGATGCGCACTCGGAGACTCCAAAATAATCCGTATTGAGATCATAGTTGGTTAATATCAATACTCCGACTCTCTGCTGTTCAAGTCTGTCCGTAAATGTAAATCCGTAAAGTCGGCTCGAGTCAGACTGGACCCAGGGAGGCTCCTCGGCTTTGTTCATGGGAGCTGTCGGTGTCGACGCGCAGAGTGCAGGAGGGATAGCTTGGATAGTCGGACTTCAGCTGCCCCTCATAATGAGCAAATGCGGGGGCCGCCTCTCTCTCTCTCTCGCTCTCTCTCTCTCTCTCTGCCACACACACACACACACACAGGGAAACACGCGTGTGGATGAAACCATTATATCAATCGCCATACCCAGTTAACCACAATTAAATATTAATGATTGAATTTTATTGAAAACATTAATAGGCAAAGAGTTGAGATCACAACTTATTTTTTCTATAAAAGAGTTATTAATGGATACAATAATCTATACAATAGATATCCAACCGACGGAATTATGCTGTGAATTACAGCGCGATATTCTCAGTGACTGTTATATTGGTTAATCAACAGTTAACTTTTACTATACCCGTTATTTCGTTAAAGTAGCCTATCGACTATACGGACTATAAACGTGTCATTCATCAAATGCCTAGAAACATTTGATATACTTACAGTCACGCTGTTTAAACATGTTTTAATAGAGGCTAGGCTATCTGTCGGTGCTTCTGAATGTAGCTCCTGGACGCGCTGTGATTTGGCTGAATAACAGACATCGTGCTGCTGTTTGGAAAGGACGTTGGGTCAGCGCGAGCCATTGTACCTCGGTGAAATTGTGAAAATAACGACGTCACAAATTCGTCCGGAGAGCAACCTACCCACACAAAGCACAAAACTAACAAGGTAAGAGCAGATTGAAGTCTGTAAAGGACCCGTTGAATGGGAGCACTCAGTAAAATAAACAACTTCTAGGCTTGTGTGTCTGTGGAATGTGCGCGCTGGAGTAGTTGTTGCTAAGTGAATCTGCAAAAAAAAAACTTTCTGTCTGGAAGAGACAGATATATTCACATGAATGAATTGATGAGTTTGTGTGTGTGTCTGTGTGTGTGTGTGTGTTTATGTATGTATGTGTTTGTTGGAGGGTTGAGGGCTCAGTGTAGGCTATCTGGGTTTAACTCATGTTTACCTGTTTGTGCCACAGGAACATCAGCACAACCTAAATGTTTCTCTGTTTCCCTGGCCCCTACAATGAACCTGAGATTCTCTCTCTCTCTCTCTCTCTCTTTTTCTCTCTCTCTCTCCTCTTTCCTCAGCCTTCCATCCATCCATCCTCCCCTTTGGCCCCCTCCACCATCTTCAGCAGTCTCAAGTTGCACAAGGCCCAGGGTTAGGGTTAACCAGGCTGAACCTCCCTTGGTGTGCTGGTAGGCAGAGCACATGTGTGTTTGTGTGTGTGTGTGTGTGTGTTGACTAGAATTGATTAGTTCTGTGAGTTTGTCTATGCGAGAACAGCTGTATGTTATTGTTGGATAGATCATTGTCATTGACAGAAAAGTGTAATTAAAGGGGAGCTTGGCAACTATTTCAACGTAATAAACAAGTTTAGAAATCATTTGGATGGTTAAATGACCTGTTCGGGTGAAAATGGTGACTTTCTGCCAAACTTATGCTAACCGTTCGCTAGCTTGTAAACAAATCCATGTGCTTTATCGTTCTCTTTTCCTACAGTTTGAAATAGCATAATGCACAATTTCTCCAGCAGAGGGGGAAATCCTGCCAAGTTTCCCTTTAAAGTCAGATAAGCTAAAAGCTAAAAGCTTCCCTGTCCATTCATTCTTATGCTTGGTGTGCATGAGTGTGTGTGTGTGTGTGTTTGTGTGCACTTTTGAGCTGCATTCTGTCCATTCATTCTTATGCTTGTGTGTGCATGAGCTTGTGTGTGTGTGTGTGTGTGTGTGTGTGTTCCCTGTCCATTCATTCTTATGCTTGGTGTGCATGAGTGTGTGTGTGTGTGTGTGTGTGTGTGTTCCCTGTCCATTCATTCTTATGCATCTAAATGGTGAAGAACATCCAACTTGTGCAGATAAGGGTTCATGAGGTCATGAATGACAGACTATGAACTCATCTACATTCCTGATGATTCATAATATATAAAGAAATGAAGTAATGCATAAATCATGAATTAGTTCATAAATGAATTCATGGTAATTCATGTACCGTTACCGTAAAGTGTGACCTGTGATGGGAATATAATCCTGTAAGGTTCATTCAGATGCTGAGTTAACAGGTGTGCCTGTGCTATGTTGGAGCTCGCAACAGAATTGAGAATCATGGTTCAGGTGTGTGTGTGTGTGTTGTGTTGGCACAAGTTGTACTACCACCTGCCTATGCCAGTAAATGATTGAATTCTCTGATGCTACGCCACCAGGCACACCATCGTCTCCCTCCAGATCCCTCTTTTATTTTGTCATTGTCACAGTTGTTGTGCCTTATGTAAGTGTGTGTGTGTGTGTGTGTGTGTGTGTGTGTGTGTGTGTGTGTGTGTGTAATGTATGTAGGTGTGTACTTATATGTGTGGAGAGCCCTGGGCTAAACTGGGCCGCTTTAATGTCCAATCTGTATGCAGCCAGCAGTCAGCACACCCACCGACACACACACACTCACACACACACACACACACATACACACACTCACACACATACCACCTCTCCCCCCCAAACACACACACATGCACACGCACACACACACACACACACACAAACAGATACACACACACACACACACACATACACATACACACACACACACACACACACACACACATTACACATTTCTCTTCATTTCCAAATACACATCTCACACCACAACTCATCAGGCAGACTTATTTCTTAGTCTGGTTGGAGAGAGAGAGAGTTTGTGTGTGTGTGTGTGTGTGTGTTTGTGCTGTGTGTGTGTTCAGTTCTATAGAGTATTTTCTGAGGAAATCTGAAGTGCTGCCTTTGATAGTTGATAGCTAGTTATTGATGGATGCCAAACACAACTACACTGAGTCATTAATCATACTTGCCTATTCTCAGATGAGCAGACTGCCCAAATCAACAAGCAGAAAGGGTGTGTGTGTGTGTGTGTCTGTGTGTGCGTGCGTGAGTGTGTGTGAGTGCATGTGTGCGTGTTTGTGTGTGTGTGCGTGCATGGTTGCTTTGTGGTTGCATAAGTTTATATGAGGGATCTGAATAAACAGGGTGTGTGTGTGTGTTTGTGTTTGTGTGTATTATATGGGGGATCTGAATAAACAGGGTGTGTGTGTGTGTGTGTGTGTTTGTGTGTGTGTGTATTATATGGGGGATCTGAATAAACAGGGTGTGTGTGTGTGTATTATATGGGGGATCTGAATAAACAGGGTGTGTGTGTGTGTGTGTTTGTGTGTGTGTGTATTATATAGGGGATCTGAATAAACACTACACATTGATTGCACCTTTTACTGGAGGTACATTGCTCTCTTTCTCTCTACCTCTCTCATTCCCTCTTTCTCTCTATCTGCCTCTTTCACTCAAAGTCAAAGTCAAAGTCTGCTTTATTGTCAATTTCTTCACATGCCAAGACATACAAAGAGATCGAAATTACGTTTCTCACTATGCCACGGGGGAGACAAGACATATTTTACCAATTAGGTCCACAGACAAACATAACATTCAAGTAAACAATAAAAAGTAAATAAGAAGGCACATACAATGAAGAAATAAGAGCAGCAAAATTGGGTTGAAATTGTGCAATTGTGCATAGACAGTCAATATAATAGTGCAAAAGTCAGGCCAATAAATGGCTGAGGTAGTTCTGTTTGACCTAAGTGAGCAAGTGGCATAGTGGTGCAAGTTATGTAAGAGCAGCAGAAGTGTGTTGTGTTTTCAGGACAACAGCAACAAGTTGCAAAGTGTGCAAGTGTACAAGTGGAGTAGTGCAAGTGGAGTAGTGCAAGGCAGCCATTGTGGGTCCAAAGTCCAGGATGTTATGTGGCTGAGGGTGGAGGGGGGAGAGAGTTCAGCATCCTAACAGTCTGGTGTATGAAGCTGTTGGTGAGTCCAGGGTGTGGGAGCGCGGGCTTCTGTACCTCTTCCCAGAGGGCAGTGGATCAAACAAATTGTGAGCGGGGTGACTTGCATCACTCACAATTGTGGTCGCCTTGCGGGTGAAGAGGGAGGTGTAAATGTCCTTCAGAGGGGAAAGAAGCACCAATAATCCTTCCAGCTGTGTTCACTATGCGCTGCAGGGCTTTCCTGTTGTATTCAGTGCAGCTTCCGCCCCACACAGCGATACAGCTGGAGAGGATGCTCTCAATGGTGCCTCGGTAGAATGTGGTCATGATGGCTGGTGGAGCACTTGCTCGCCTGAGTTTCGCAGAGGAAGTAGAGGGAGGCGCTGAGCTTTCTTAGCCAGTGATGCAATGTTGGTGGTCCAGGAGAAGTCTTCACTGATGTGCACCCCAGGAATTTGGTGCTGCTCACTCTCTCTCCACCACAGCACCGTCGATGGTCAGTGGCAGGTGTTGGGTGTGACCTCTCCGGAAGTCAACAACAGTCTCCTTGGTCTTGCTGACATTCAGCAGGAGGTTGTTGTCCCTGCACCACGTGATCAGAAGGTCGACCTGGCCTCCAACCTGTATTGAGTCTCGTCGCCCTTGGTGATAAGACCCACCAGAGTTGTGTCGTTAGCAAATTTCACTATGTGATTGTTGCTGTAGGTTGCAGTGCAGTCATCGCCAGCAGGCTGAAGAGCAGCCGGACTGAGCACGCAGGCCTTGGGGCCCCCGTGCTCAGTGTGATGCTGCTTGAGATATTGTTGCCAACACGTACTACTTGAGGCCTCTGAGAGAGGAAGTCCAGTAGCCAGTTGCAGAGGTAGGTACTGAGTCCCAGTTTGTCAAGTTTGCAGATGTGTTGTTGTGGTATTATGGTGTTGAATGCAGAACTGAAGTCTATAAACAGTAATCTCACATATGAGTCTCTTTTTTTCCAGGTGGGTGAGGGCTGGGTGGAGGGCAGAGCAGATTGCATCCTCTGTGGACCGTTTGGCTCGGTATGCAAACTGGAAGGGGTCCAGGGTGGGGGGGAGAATGGATTTGATGTGTGACATGACAAGCCGCTCAAAGCACTTCATGATGATGGATGTCAGTGCCACAGGGCGGTAATCACTGAAGCAGGATGGAGCAGTTTTCTTCAGCACAGGTATGATGGTGGCAGCTTTGAAACATGATGGGACGATGGCTTGCTTCAGGGAAGTGTTAAAGATGTCTGTGAAGACATCCTTAAGCTCCTCAGCGCAGTCCTTCAGCGCACGACCTGGGATGTTGTCTGGGCCTGTTGCCTTACGGGTGTTGATAGCAGCAAGTGTCCTCTGTCTTCTGTGGGCAAGTGCTGTTTTGTGCTTCAAAGCGAGCAAAGAAGCGGTTCAGGTTGTTGAGCAGAGGGATGTTGCTCTCACAGCTCTGTGGCGCGGGCTTGTAGTCCGTGAGGGCCTGAATGCCCTGCGTGTATTCCTTTTTTGCTTCCTTGATGCCACAGGACAGGTTGGCTCTCGCTGTTCTCATGCTCTGTAGGCTGAGGACATCCCCTGCCAGCCACTCATTCTCTCTATCTCACCCAGTGCATTTCGTACTTCCTCATTGCTCAGTGTAGTGGACAAGTCTACAGTAATAGCAAACCAGCAGAAAATGGATTTCCCCCCGTTTTTGAACATTTCTCTCTCTCTCTCTCTCTCTCTCTCTATCTCTCTCTCTCTCTCCCTCCCTCTCTCTCTCTCTCTCTCTCTTTCTCTCTCCCTGTTGCTTTCCCTCCAGTTCTTATAAGTCCTGTTTCCCAGTGGGGGTGTTGATGCTCGTGTTTGTGCATAGATGTAATGCATGTAGATTTAGATGCAGATCATATAGATTCCATACATGTGTGTCTGTACTGTGGAGAGTGGGATGTGTGTCTGTACTGTGGAGAGTGGGATGTGTGTCTGTACTGTGGGATGTGTGTCTGTACTGTGGGGTGTGTGTCTGTACTGTGTCTGTACTGTGGGATGTGTGTCTGTACTGTGGAGAGCAGTAGCAGCTCCAGGGTTGACAAATAGGCGGGGCAGAGTCTGATGATCAAGTTTAGAAAAAAAAATGGGCATAGTTCCAGGTCACCGGCAGCTGGTCGGCTGTGGCCTGATATACTTGAAATGACTGCATATCAATGTCAATATACAGTACACACAAGCACTTCATGAAAATGTTAACTTCATAAACTTCATGTAAATGTTATCAATGTTATTTATCACTCTGCCACAATGCTGCTGCTACTACTACTCTGTCAGAAGGTTACGCTAGGACTATGTAAATATACAACACAACTACCTCTATTTTTTTTATATATGTTCTATATTTCTATATTTTGATATATGTTCTATATTTCAGTCTCACACTTTAATGTCTGTATGTGGTATGTCTGTATATTTTTATTTTTTATTGTCTATGGCTATGGCTATGTCTAAAGTATGTCTATGTCTGTATTTAAAGGTATGTCTATGTCTGCATGGGAAAGTAAGAAACAAAATTTAAATTCTTTGCATGACCAGTGCATGTAAAGAAATTGACAATAAAAGCCGACTTGACTTGACTTGACTCATACACGTAAAAGGGCAGTTTTTTTACGAGCTCCTTGGGGAATGATTTGGAAAATTTGAGGAAGCTTGAACTATCAAATAGGATGGTGGCAGACAAATGGCCAGTGAATGAAAATCTGTCGGTGGCGGTAACTAATTGTCACACACTTCATAGGCAATTTGTGCAAAGTAGAAGCGGACCTGCGCTTACCCTGGACACCGGTATGTTTTGCACAAAGGCACGGGACATCACGTAGGCCTATCGTTCTCATGTTGGCCACAAACTTTACAAACTGTAACTCTGTGTGCCTCCACTGCATCGATTGCTCTTTTCTGCAGTTGTGCATAGAACACATCTACACGGGGCATGATCTTGTAGAACAGGTCTAAAAAGGAATAAAAACTCGGGATCTAAGCATTCGAGAAAACCCTTTAGCCTCTCTAACTGAGATTGTATCAAAATCTGCAGATGTTTCAATTATTTCAAAAGATCTTTTCGGAGATCTTGTGAAAAAAGCGGAGCAACCATAAAGATCCGAGAAGAAGACGCGCACTGCGGATGCTGCTGACGCCTTTTCCATCACCATCACTCTAGAAAATGATTCATGAGGTTAGTAGACAAAACTTAAAATGAAGAACATTTTCGACATAAAATAATTAAGTTTGCTACTTGTACATGTATAGGTGAGTTGACAACTTATTTTAAGGAGTTTGTAATACTGAAAAAGAAAGAAAGCTGTCTCAAGTTATTACAGTGCATGAAAATGCACTGTACTGTTCTTCCTAGGCAACTTCTTCTTCTTATTATTATTCCGCTTACCACTTTTTCCGTACGCTATTTCTCTTGAACAGTTTAACTTAGAAACTTCATTCAAACTTTGTTACGTAGGTCTTCAAACAGATCGGGTTGGTATGACTTTTCAACTTTGAAACTTTTATACTTTTTAAACTATTAAAGAAAAACTTTTTAAAAATCCCCATAGACTTAACATTGCCGATTGTGACATCATAATACGGCAGTTAAAGGGGTGGTTCAGGATTTTGGACATAGGACCTCATTTCCAAGTAAGCAAGTGTGATATTTATCAGTGGAGACCGTTTTCAACACGTTTCATCCAGTCGTTCTAATTGCAGAGTTCACAGGTGCTAGGCTAAGCGCCAAGTCAGCGATATGTGCTAGCCTGCCACTAAAACAGTCTTACCCACTCCAAAGTACACCCAAGGCAAATAAATTATAACGCCAGACTATCGATGTAAATGTCTGTATTGATAGTTTTATTTCTAACATTATTCTATCCTTGCATTTCAACGATCGCATTACATTTTGAGGGACTAGTGTCTTAGCAGCAGCGGAATTATACTTGCTCCAGTTAGTAGTACTGCGCCAAAAGTAAACAGTAAAGCGACTCCAATGGGGATACCTAGTAGTAGCCTTGGTAATATCAGTCCGCCCGCTGAGATGCAAAATGACTACTACCAACTTCAGGGAACTAAGTTCTCAAACTATTGCAACGCGATGCGAGGGTAGTTGTATTTCTTACACTATTCTATCAACACAGACATTTACATCGATTGTCTGGAATTTGCCTCGAGTGTCCTTTGGAGTAGGTAAGACTGTTTTTAGTGGCAGGCTAGCACATACCGTTGACTTGCGCTAGCCTAGCACCTGCGAACTCTGCAATTAGAACGACTGGATGAAACGTGTTGAAAACGGTCTCCACTGATAAATATCACACTTGCTTACTTGGAAATGAGGTCCTATGTCCAAAATCCTGAACCACCCCTTTAAGCAATTAGAATCCTATGGCAGGTGTTCAGGCCACCTGCAGCCTCAGGCTTTAAGCATACAATCTGGGTCAATTAAGACTACACATCCTATTCAACTGTTTCCTCTGCCCAAAACTGTTTCAAAATAAAAGTCCTCACTACAATAATCCACTGTTAAACAATGTAACCCATTAAACTACTGAACTTTTTACATTCAACTTTTAAATGGTCTACTTTTAAACTATCATTAAACTATCTATCTATTAAACTAGCTGTCTATCAACAACTTTTAAACTATCTACATTCAACTTTTAAACTATATACATTCACTAGCTGTCTATCAACAACTTTTAACTTGTCATCAACTATGTCAACACTTTTCATCAACTATGACTCCTACCCACTGTAGCTAGTTAGCATGGTTAGCAAAGTTAGCATTGCTAACATTGTTAACATTTTTAACAAAACTGCTAAAAATGATTAGCTAGGTTAGCTAAGTCACATGGTTAACATAGTTAGCATGCTAGCATGTTAACATGCTAGTTAGCATTTTTAACAAAACTGCTAAAAATGATTAGCTGAGTTAGCTAAGTAACATGGTTAGCATAGTTAGCATAACTGCTAAAAATGATTAGCTAAGTTAGCTAAGTAACATGGTTAACATAGTTAGCATGCTAGCATGTTAATTAGCATAGTTAGCATAACTACTAAAATTATAAGCTTGGTTAGCTAAGTCACATGGTTAACATAGTTAGCATGTTAGCATTACTAACATAGTTAGCATGTTTAGCAAAACTGCTAGAAAATGTTAGTTAAGTTAGCTAAGTAGCATGGTTAGCATGTTAGCATTGCTATAAAACATTAGCTAAGTAGCATGGTTAGCAGAATTAAAAATCTTAGCATAACTGCTAGTAAACATTAGAGCCATTCCAACTTTCAGTTATCACCATTAAACTATTTGAATATCAACATTCATTAAACTGCTAGAAAACGTTAGCTAAGTAGCATGGTTAGCAGGTTAGCATTGCTAGCACTGCTATAAAACATTAGCTAAGTAGCATGGTTAGCATAGTTAAAAATCTTAGCATAACTGCTAGCAAACATTAGAGCCATTCCAACTTTCAGTTATCGTCAAATATCTACCTATACACAGCCATTAAACTATTTGAATATCAACATTCATTCAAATTCCAGTCTGTCAACAACTTTTAAACTATTTACCTTTAACTTTTAAACGGTCTACTTTTAAACTATCATTAAACTATCTATTAAACTAGCTGTCTATCAACAACTTTTAAACTATCTACATTCAGCTTTTAAACAGTCTACTTTTAAACTATCAACTTTTATTAAGCTATGGAACCACCATGTCTATCCTAGCATCACCGTAGTAACCATCTCTGTATTATCTGTTTTAACTATACATGATATTTTACATCACAACTTTAGCATTTTCATGCACTGGTAATTCCTTGGAATTGCATTTCTAGTTAATATATGGATTTTCAACACACATTCTTGCTTTCACCTAACAATAGAAAGTATTAAGTTACTTGAAACTTGTAAATCTCGTGACCAAACTTATAAAGCTGATAACACGACTCAACGTTCAGGACCTTCCAGACCACGCCTGAGAAGTAACAGAAATTATGGCACAGGATCCTATAGCTTGCATCGAACATCAAAGGTACGTGCAAAGTAGTCTAGCCTAGGCCTACTATTTTTGTGTTTGTTTTAGAAGCAACAGCTATCAAACAACGGCACACAGTGCATCAAAATCTTTGTCACGTGACACTACAAATGAAATTAACGCTACAGCTTGTCCTTTTACTAATTTGGATATTTGAAAAGATGGATTTAGCTAGCTATCTACAGACAGTAGCTATCGTGTCTTCCAAGCTAGCTGCTGTTTGCACGGTAATTAAACCATTTGAAAAGATGACTTTGGTAGCTGGCGTCTTCAAAGTTACCTGCAGCCTGCCCTTTGATCATTTGGAGTTAGTAAAGGTAAATTTAGCTGTCTGGTGTCTTCAAACTTCACCGTGGCAGCTGTATTCAGCACTTAACATTTTAGCATTTGGTCGTCCTAGTTAAGCCTAACATTGTCACTATTTATGAAGGTTTGTGGGCCATTTGACATTCTTAGCTTAACCTGAACATAGGCCTAATAGGTAGGCCAACATTTATTTATTTTTGAAGTTTGAGAAATATTCTGTGTCAATCCCTGCAAACCACGTAGATTTTGTTAATTTTGTTGTTTGTTTTGAGGTAAATTTTCTAACATTGTGCCTTTCTTTTATACAGATAAATGGCTAATTCAGGCCGGATCTACATTCATTCATTGCAACAACTGGACCAGTTGTCATTGCTTTAAAAATAAACAATGCTTTCAGAAAATTTAAATTGCTGTGTGCTTTTATTCAGACAGAAGTGAAGTAAGTTGCTATAAATTAAAAAGATCCATGCAAATTGTTACCTTAATTTGGTTGTTTTTTGAGTAAATATTGTGAGACTTTTATAGTGAGAAGAACTCAATTAGTTTAGCACAATCAAACTGATGTGTCCTCTAAAAGCTTGAAACCAACTTAATTATATTAATTTGATCATATAATATAATTCAGTTGTTCTAACTATATAAGTCTCACAATATTTACTCAAAAACAGCTTGAGTTGAAATTACTTAAAAAGATCCATGCAAATTGTTACCTCAATTTTTTTAAGGTGACCCAGTGTTTTAGAGTGCAGGTGCAATTGATGTGCATAGCTATTAGGGTAGGCTACATGCCTTGCACTTTCTTACGCACTCCACCAGATGCTCCTCTCATGACACTAGCCCCATCAAATGTTTGTGCAATCAGCCTTACTTTATCTGTGTCACTCTCAGGTGAACAAACTCGTACACGATTTCGCACTTACACTGTAGCCCTCATCGGGTTGTGCTGCAATATTAGCTTTCCCCAGCATGGCTAATTTGCACAACTCAGATGCTATGTTTTTTGCCTTCTCTGAAAAATGTTTCATGTCACACACACCTACACTAGCCTACTCCAAACATCCCCTTGTCCCCCAGAAGATTGGAAAAGCAGGCATGGAAAACAGAACATTTTATTGCGTTCAGGACAACCAGAGCTTCTTATCAGACATATGGCCTACCACAAACGTGAAAATGTCCATTAAATGACCATCTCTTGTCCTTTTGTTTGTTGGGTATCGATGTTAATGTCGGGCTGATCAGGTCCTAGGTCTTTGATAGCTAATTTAACTACAAACTCAAGTCTTCTGAATGAGTTTTTTAAGAGAAACTCCACACTATTGCACACACGCTGTTCACTCGCCATTTTTCAACTGCCTGTCTGACCTCACAAACTTTGTGCGGACTAATACAGTAGGCATACTACAGTACAGTAGGCATATTACAGTAAGTTTGAAGTTCAGATAGGGTGGGCAGTGGCATGATCTGCCCGCGGACCTTCTACTAACTTGGGCCTAGCTGCAGTTCCATTATCGGGTCGACAGATTTACATAGACAAACAGCAGGTGCTGTTCAATTTCTTCAGGGCAGTGACGTCACTGCCCTACCAGAAATTTTATAAGTCTGTGTCTGTGAGTTTTTACGTTGTAGTAGGCCCACAACAACTACGGATATGATCAGCGAGATCTTTGCAATCTTTTCGAAATTTCTTTGCAAATCATGCAAAAATGTAACATGATTGAGTACCTTTCCACTGATTACAATAATAAACAAACAACATTTTATTTTTAAAAAGTATTTTGTGGATCTACTTTTCTAGTGGATGAATCTTTAGTAGGGCTCTGCCCCTCCTGCCCAAGTGAACGAGCCGCATCTGGTGGAGAGCGGGATGTGTGTCTGTACTGTGGATGTGTGTCTGTACTGTGGCATGTGTGTCTGTACTGTGGAGAGTGGGATGTGTGTCTGTACTGTGGGATGTGTGTCTGTACTGTGGAGAGTGGGATGTGTGTCTGTACTGTGCACTGTCCCAGCTTTTTCACTGGCACTTTTTTACACACACACACACACACACACGCACGCAGGCACACACACACATGCGCACACACACACACACACACAGAGAGAGAGAGTGCGAGAACTTCACCCACTTTTACTCTCACAAACAAGTAAGTATAAATGCTCATAGTCCTGCTCATACGTATGCATGTGAGAAATGCTGCTACACTGTTCATGCATATGTACACACACACACACACACACACACACACAAAACCCTCTAGATGCACACATATGTATATTTCCTTGTGGGTTTGTGTGTGTATCCACATATGTTTGCGTGTGATTGCACATATGTCTGTGTCTGTGAGTTTGTTTGCGTGTGTTTGCACATGTGTCTGTGTCTGTGAGTTTGCATGTGAGTGTGGGTTTGTGTGTGTATCCACATACTGTATGTTTGCGTGTGTTTGCACATGTGTCTGTGTCTGTGAGTTTGCACATGTGTCTGTGAGTTTGCACATGTGTCTGTGTCTGTGAGTTTGCACATGTGTCTGTGTCTGTGTCTGTGAGTTTGCACTATGTGTCTGTGAGTTTGCACATGTGTCTGTGTCTGTGAGTTTGCACATGTGTCTGTGTCTGTGTCTGTGAGTTTGCACATGTGTCTGTGAGTTTGCACATGTGTCTGTGTCTGTGAGTTTGCACATGTGTCTGTGAGTTTGCACATGTGTCTGTGTCTGTGAGTTTGCACATGTGTCTGTGTCTGTGAGTTTGCATGTGAGTGGTGCATTGTCCGTGTGTGTTTTCCCAGACGGGGATCAGAGGCATCCTGTGTCTTCTTCAGAGAGCCCACCATTCCACTGTGAGTGACCTCTGACCTAAGAATGACCTTTCCTTAACCCCCCATGACTCTCTGGGCTCACTGCTCCACATGCAAGCGTGTGTGTGTGTGTGTGTGCGTGTGAGAGAGGGAGGGAGAGAAATACAGAGAGAAGTGTGTGAGAGGAAGTGTGTGTGTGTGTGTGTGTGTGTGTGTGTGTGTGTGTGTGTGAGAGAGGGAGGGAGAGAAATACAGAGAGAAGTGTGTGAGAGGAAGTGATTGTGTGTGTGTGTGTGTGTGTGTGTGTGTGTGAGAGAGGAGGGAGAGAAATACAGAGAGAAGTGTGTGAGAGGAAGTGATTGTGTGTGTGCTTGTTTTTTTAAGCATGTGTACGTCATTTTCAGCACCTGGGGATATTCTAAGTACCAAGCTCAGGAAGTTAGCTCAGAGTGAGAGATAAACCTTCGAATAGCTCAGAGTGAGAGATAAACCTTCGAATAGCTCAGAGTGAGAGGTAAACCTTCGAATAGCTCAGAGTGAGAGATTCGAATAGCTCAGAGTGAGAGGTAAACCTTCGAATAGCTCAGAGTGAGAGATAAACCTTCGAATAGCTCAGAGTGAGAGGTAAACCTTCAAATAGCTCAGAGTGAGAGATAAACCTTCAAATGAAGGTTTTCCTGTCAAAGCAAAGCCACAAGGCTCCTCTATTAGATGGTTTACTACCTTGTCAGCAGATCTCATAGCTGGAACGTGTTTGTTGTTGTCTGTTTTGCTGTGGTGCATGTTTGTTTGTTGTTGTCTGTTTTGCTGTGGTGCATGTTTGTTTGTTGTTGTCTGTTTTGCTGTGGTGCATGTTTGTTTGTTGTTGTCTGTTTTGCTGTGGTGCATGTTTGTTTGTTGTTGTCTGTTTTGCTGTGGTGCATGTTTGTTTGTTTGTATGTTTGTTGTTGTCTGTTTTGCATGTTTGTTGTTTTGTTGGTGTTTGTTGTTTTATGTAAGTGCTTGTGGCGTCGGCTCTGGTGTTGTTGAAGTGTGGGTATGCTTTTATGAAAACATGCGTATTTCCATGACTGGCCATGTATAGTATAAGTATATATACTTTTTTGATCCCGTGAGGGAAATTTGGTCTCTGCATTTAACCCAATCGGTGAATTAGTGAAACACAAACAGCACACAGTGAACACACAGTGAGTGAAGCACACACACTAATCCTGGTAGCAGTGAGCTGCCTGCATCAACAACTGGCCTTCGAGGAGCAGTGAGGGTTAGGTGCCTTGCTCAAGGGCACTTCAGAAATTCTTGAATTTCCCCTGGGGATCAATAAAGTATTTATCTATCTATCTATCCTCAGCCACGGGTCGGGGCTCGAACCGGTAACCTTCCGGTTACAAGTCCAGAGTGCTAACCAGTGGGCCACGGCGTGTGTGTTGTGTGTGTGTGTGTGTGTGTGTGTGTGTGTGTGTGTGTGTGTGTGTGTGTGTGTGTGTGTGTGTGTGTGTGTGTGTGTGTGTGTGTGTGTGTGTGTGTGTGTGTGTGTGTGTGTGTGTGTGTGTGTGTGTGTGTGTGTGTGTGTGTGTGTGTGTGTGTGTGTGTGTGTGTGTGTGTGTGTGTGTGTGTGTGTGTGTGTGTGTGTGTGTGTGTGTGTGTGTGTGTGTGTGTGTGTGTGTGTGTGTGTGTGTGTGTGTGTGTGTGTGTGTGTGTGTGTGTGTGTGTGTGTGTGTGTGCTGAGACATGGAGTTGTTTTTCTAATGCGCACCAAAGGATGTGTGACATGACATCAAACAGTACAAAACATTGTGTGTGTATAAGACTCTCTGCGTGTGTGTGTGTGTATAAGACTCTCTCTCTCTCTCTCTCTGTGTGTGTGTGTATAAGACTCTCTCTCTATGTGTGTGTGTGTAAGACTCTCTCTCTCTCTGTGTGTGTGTGTGTGTGTGTATAAGACTCTCAATTCAATTCAATCCAAAGGAGCTTTATTAGCATGACTGTTTGGATACAGTGTTGCCAAAGCCAGTGTTACAGATAACACAGTAGAATCACAAAATAAAGAAAATAGACATACAGCAATGCAGGTATAACAACATGTGAACATAGAATAAATAATAGCATTTGAGTGTGTGTGTGTTTGTGTGTTTGTGCGTATGTAAGTCTGTGTACACATATATACATGTACACACATACAGTACATATACATACATACACACATCTCTCTAAGGAACATGTATGTGTCTGTTAACACAGAAACAGTTTTTTTTTTTTTTTAACAAACGTAAATAGCAAGAGTAGTAATAGGATGGTGTGTGTGTGTGTGTGTGTGTGTGTGTGTGTGTGTGTGTGTGTGTGTGTGTGATGTGTATGTACTCGTTTCAGGTTGAGTCCCTCAGATCCTCACATTTCAAAATAAATTTTGCTGCTAGGGCAGCAGGGACCTTTAAGCCAAGGGTAGGGTCATTTTTCATTATTGTCCCAGTCTTGAAAATGTGGGATATCTCTTTTGGAATTTGGGGAAGAAAGCCAGTCTAATGTTTTCATATTTTTTCCACAGTGTAGAAAGAAGTGCTCCTCTGTCTCAACCATCTCTGCCTGGCACTTAGCTTCAGTACCAGCTGGCTCAGAGGACTCTTTTCAGGGTTCAGCTCCTGGGTTTTCAAGCCTCAAAAATGGAGGAGTTCGGGACTGCTGTTCAGGTGCATCCAGAATTTCAAGATTCTTTTCTGTATTGGTAAAGCTAATGGGAAACGGCCTAATTCTGCCCTACATGCATTATTGGGTGTTTTAGATTGAACTTTAAGTATTGAACAGCAGAATTCTGCATGTAGGGCTTCGGTTGGATGCTTGTCCCCTTAGGTGTAGTTATTGCATACTAGTGGACCCCAAACCTCCCACTTCCATATAGCGCAATAGGCTGGATTATACTGTCAAATATTTTGCACCAGATTGTAGTTGGGATGTTTATTTTGTGAAATGTTCTTTTTATGGTCTTTATTGGGTTTCCTGCCAGGGCCCAGGACTGCCAGTACTGATCTAGCAGATCAAGGAGCTGCTGTAAGCCCTGTTATGAGGGGGACAGGAGCACCAGGTCATCGGCAAAGAGCAGGAATTTGACCTCTGTCAAGTCTGAGTCCAGGGGCTGTGTGTGTGTGTGTGTGTGTGTGTAAGACTCTCTCTCTCTCTCTCTGTGTGTATGTATAAGACTCTCTCTCTCTCTCTCTCTCTCTCTCTGTGTGTGTATAAGACTCTCTCTCTCTCTCTCTCTCTGTGTGTGTGTATAAGACTCTCTCTCTCTCTCTCTCTCTGTGTGTGTGTGTGTGTGTAAGACTCTCTCTCTCTCTCTCTGTGTGTGTGTATAAGACTCTCTCTCTCTCTGTGTGTGTGTGTGTGTGTGTGTATAAGACTCTGTGTGTGTGTGTGTGTATAAGACTCAATTCAATTCAAGGTAGCTTTATTGGCATGACAAATATTTCTTTGCATTGCCAAAGCAGGACATCAAACAATACAATACAGAACATACGATAGATAAGACATTTATACATATAAACGTGTGTGTGTGTGTGTGTGTGTCTGTGCTGGTAGGTATTTCATGTGTATAGTGTGTATAGTGTCACAATCACTGTCCCTCGCTCTATGGCATTCAGTGACATATTTAGCAGCAAGAGCTGCTGTCTGTCCTTGCTGTCCAAGTAAGACAGGCAGTACTTCCCTGTTCTCCCAGGTTTGAACTCGGGATTAGGTTGGTAAATTTATCGAAGTAGGTATCTCTAATAAATTCATATTTCTTACATTGAAGAAAGTGCACCTCCGTCTCAACCTCACCTGTGGGTACAGTGACCACAGACTCTTTGCTCTCTTGGCAACCATGACTTTCTTAGTCTGCCTTTTTTCTATAGCTAGGCTGTGGTCACTGAGTCTGTATTTGGTCAAGATCTGTCTCTGCTTTTATATCTCTGACAGTAGAGAGATATTCTTCTAATTCATATTTAGATTTTATGGCCCGATAACATTCTAGTTTGTTTTGTTTTTGTTTCATTATGCCAATGTTCCAAATATTTTTTTCTTTAGATTTCTGGATAATCTGGTTGAGATTTAGTCTAAAAGCAGAGCTTGGCTGAGAGAGTATTAGTATTTGTTAGAGGGGGATTACTTAGTCTCAGCACAAGCTGACTCAGAGGACTCTTGTCGGGGTTCAGATCCTGAGTTTTTGCTGCGATGAAATGCAGTGTGTCTCTGGGACTTGTTTGGAGATGCATTGATGGCCAATGGGAATCTGCCTAATTCAGCCCTACATGCATTGGTTGGTGTTTTCTTTTGGATTTTTAAAATTAATCGACAGAATTCTGCATGTAGGGATTCTACAGGATGCTTGTCCCATCTAGTGTAGCTGTGCACACTGAGTGGACCCCATACCTCACTTCCATATAGCGCAATAGGCTGGATAACACAGTCGAATATTTTGCACCAAACTTTAATTGGTATGTTTATGTTCCAGAAGTTTCTCTCTCTCTCGCTCTCTCTCTCTCTCTGTGTGTGTGTGTGTGTGTGTATAAGACTCTCTCTGTGTGTGTGTGTGTATAAGACTCTCTCTCTCTCTCTCTCTGTGTGTGTGTGTGTGTGTATAAGACTCTCTCTCTGTGTGTGTGTGTGTGTGTGTATAAGACTCTCTCTCTCTCTCTGTGTGTGTGTGTGTGTGAGTGTGAAACCTTTGAGTGTCTGGCTAAATTACCGGGCTCTTGTCTTGAAGGAGTGCAGTGTTCTAACCCAGTCAACCCCACTTACACATGCACAGAATCACTCTCTCTCTCTCTCTCTCTCTCTCTCACACACACACACACACACACACACAGGCACACACACACACAGACACACACACACACACACACACACACACACACACACACACACACACATACACACACAGGCACACTGACGCACATGTGTCCTGTCCTGAATGCAGCTGCTGAATATGCTGTGGACAGGTTCAGTTTTGTGTCTCTGAGAACGCCTGAGAACATGAAGACATGAAGGCATGAAGACAGACCTAATAGTGAGTTTAAGGCTTGAAATGTCTACCTGCCTGTCTATTTTAGTGTGTGTGTGTGTGTGTGTGTGTGTTTTGGGGTGGGGGGTTGTATGCACATGTTGCAATGGTGTCTACCGCAAGAAAACAAGGTATTGAGTTCAAATCTCTCTCTCTCTCTCACACACACACACACACACACACACACACACACACTTGAGGCTTATTCTCTTCCTGGGAATGCAGGAGGTATTTTCTGCTCTGCTGCACTGAGCTGTCTGCATCTCAAACACAGCATATTAATAGACCCACACACTGTTTTTATCAGGATGTTTGGAAAAGTTAAGAATGTGTTATTGCAGTTTGTCCATATATCAATCTGGATGACATCTGGAGCAATGTGTGTGTGTGTGTGTGTTTTAATGATGCTGGCTTTGTGCCATAGATTATGATCCACAGGGACATATGTCAGTGAACACACACACACAAACGTTAGGGATCCAAATGCAATGGCTTTCCTTCTTTGGCATTCAGAACTCTTGAAAGTAACCCGTGAGTGCCAGTAAAAGGCTCTTTTCCTTATCGGTCCTCTAATCTAATATATATCCTTATTATATATATTATAGGTCCTAACATATATATATCCTTATCTTATAGGGCATCAGGCAATTCTGATCTTATATAGGTCCTATAATCTAATATATATCCTTATTATATATATTATAGGTCCTATAATATATATATATATATATATATATATATATATATATATCCTTATCTTATAGGGCATCAGGCAATCCTGATCTTATATCGATCTTAATTAGTGATGGGCAAATTAAGCTTTGGTGAACCACTGAACCACAGCAGTGTGAACCTAGCGACACTAGCTGAAAAGCAAAAAGATGTCCGCCACACATACATTTTTCAACATAAAAGTCCTTTGCAATATTTTTGGTTAGATATACTGGTCTGGGTAAGGACTTTTATGTTGAAAAATCTACATGTGGCAGCCATATTGGATTTTTTCATTAGTGTTGCTAGTTTCACACTGCTGTGGTTTAGTGGTTCATAAAAGCTTCATTTGCCCATCACTACCTATAATCTTATATATATGTCCTTATCTTATAGGGCATCAGGCAATCCTGATCTTATAAAGGTCCTATAATCTTATAATATATATATCCTTATCTTATAGGGCATCAGGCAATCCTGATCTTATATAGGTCTTATAATCTTATATATGTCCTTATCTTATATACAGTAGGTGTTATAATCTTATATATATATATCCTGATCTTATTGGGCATTAGGTAAAACCAAGCATTCAACAAACCTCAACAAACACCATGTAGACAGGCTGTGCTATGGGAAAAAAACAAATCATAACTAAAAGCATAACTGCTATTCAAAATGATTATTGCCATGGACACCAAACGATTAAGGTCAAGACACAAGGTCCAATTCCATCTGGCTAATAGTATTTAAATCCAGCAAACTTTGAATTATTCAGGACATTCTTGTCTAATTTGCACAGTCTGTGCAGCATCCGAGCAGCTAGACAACAGGGCAACAAATAATAACTCAGTTGACTGGAAATTCCTAAATGGAAAAATGTCCCATAATTGGCTGTTAATATGGAAGTAAAGGGAAAAGGAAAAGCATCCATGTACGTGTGGTTTGCACTCCACTTTGAGTACACTGATCCCTATCGTGTGGTTTGCACTCCACTTTGAGTACACTGATCCCTATCGTGTGGTTTGCACTCCACTTTGAGTACACTGATCCCTATCGTGTGGTTTGCACTCCACTTTGAGTACACTGATCCCTATGGGTGTGGTTTGCACTCCACTTTGAGTACTGATAATGCGGTGGTTTGCATTCCACTTTGAGTACACTGATCCCTATCGTGTGGTTTGCACTCCACTTTGAGTACACTGATCCCTATCGTGTGGTTTGCACTCCACTTTGAGTACTGATGTACGTGTGGTTTGCATTCCACTTTGAGTACACTGATCCCTATCGTGTGGTTTGCACTCCACTTTGAGTACACTGATCCCTATCGTGTGGTTTGCACTCCACTTTGAGTACACTGATCCCTATCGTGTGGTTTGCACTCCACTTTGAGTACACTGATCCCTATCGTGTGGTTTGCACTCCACTTTGAGTACTGATGTACGTGTGGTTTGCACTGATCCCTATCGTGTGGTTTGCACTCCACTTTGAGTACACTGATCCCTATCTGGTGATCGAGGGAGTTGTACATTTTTTAATTCTTCAGTCAGTCCTGAGATGTGATATGTCATGGTGTGACGACTACAGCAAGTTTATGACTACTGTGATGAGTCCTGAGATGGTGTGAAGACTACAGCAAGTTTATGACTACTGTGATGAGTCCTGAGATGCTGTGAAGACTACAGCAATGTTATGACTACTGTGATGAGTCCTGAGATATGATATGTCATGAATACTACAGCAATGTTATGACTACTGTGATGAGTCCTAAGATGATATGACTACTGTGATGAGTCCTGAGATGTTATGACTACTGTGATGAGTCCTGAGATGTGAGATGCCATGGTGTGATGTGAAGACCACAGCGATGTTATGACTACTGTGATGAGGCCTGAGATGTGATATGTCATGGTGTGAAGTGAAGACCACAGCAATGTGGTCCAGTGGATGAATAGGCCCATTGAAGGCCTCCAGAAGGTCAGGCTTTATAATTAAAAAAATGCATGATCTTATTACTACCAATTGAGATGAAGAATTCACAGGAATTTCATATTTTAGTCTGAAATACCACAGATTGTCCAAGTCTGAAGAGTGTGTATGTGTGACAGACAGAGCAAGAGAGAGAGAGAGGAGAGAGAGAGTGAGTGTGAGAGAGAGAGAGAAGGAGAGAGAGGGTGAGAGAGAGAGAAGGAGAGATAAGCAGATTAAAGGGAAAGCACATGTGTAATTCTTAGGTAAGCCTTTTGGGTTTTCACAGTCCATTACAAGCCTTACCATAAAGGCACTCCAACAGATCACCATCACCATAACAACCCATCACCATAACAACCTGAAGAGCTTCACCCCCACATCACCCCCAGGCCGCTCCCTCTCTACCCAGCAACACATGGGGCACACAGCCGTAGCCCAGCGACCTCACCTCAAACCTCACCTCACCTCACCTTACACCTCACCTCACCTTACACCTCACCTCAAACTCCTCCCTACTTACTGTACTGTGAGATCCAGTGTTGAGATGTATTAATCATGAAAATATGTAAATCATTTTACTATTTTATTCATCTTTATCCCTCCTAACGTATGTATGTCCTTTTCTGTATATGTACATTGGGGTCGTCATGTCATAGCAGAGTACAGAGCTCTAGTAGTCCAGAGGCTGCAGGAAGAAAGATGGCGCTAATGCAATAATGTTTACACAATAGAGATGCTAATGGCAGTAATGTTTACACAATAGAGATGCTGCTAATGGCAGTACCCACACACACACACACACACCCACACACACCTACAAGACTTTTAGCACTTTTACATCCCTCTCCCTATGCTACAGACCTTTTTATTTATTTTCTTATTTCATCACCGTCAAAAACACACACACACACACACACACACACACACACACACACACACACATATCTGACTTTCTCCAACTTTTTGCACACTTTTTATTTATTATTTTTGATTTCTCCTCCATCTACCCATGTCCTTGATTGCCTAGCCTTTCTGCCCCCCCCCCCACCCCCATCCCCAACACACACACTTACATCATCACTGTCATCACTTCACATACATACAGCACTCCTCTACATACTTGCTGCACACTGCCCCCACATACACAGCACATTGTCTTCAGGATCTTCTCCAACACACATCCTCTACATACTTACAGCACACTGCCCCCACCTACCCACACACACACACACACTACACACACACACACACAGTCACTGCTCCACTCCCGCCCACACACACATCTTCACTGTCATCACTCACATACATTACATACAGTACTCTGCTTGCAATAGTAAGTCCCTGAACCCCCAACACACACACTTACATCATCACTGTCATCACTTCACATACATACAGCACACTGCTTGCTACAGTAAGCCTCCTCTACATACTTGCTGCACACTGCCCCCCCCCACATACACAGCACATTGTCTTCAGGATCTTCTCCAACACACATCCTCTACATACTTACAGCACACTGCCCCCACCTACCCACTACACACACACACACACACAGTCACTGCTCCACTCCCCCCCCACACACACATCTTCACTGTCATCACTCACATACATTACATTCAGTACTCTGCTTGCAATAGTAAGTCCCTGCCCTCTACATACACAGCACATTATTTCATCAGGAAGCTTCTCCAACACATCCCAACATACTTACAGCACACTGCCCCCCAATACACAGCACATTGTCTCATGAGGAAGCTTCTCCAACACACATATTGCACACTGCCCTCTCCCCACATACACAGCACACTATCCCATCTCCCCTGTCATCCCCCCAACACACACACCAAGACCCCTGGCAGTTGGGTTAGCCCCTTGAGCCGTGGATCTGCCCAAGGTTTCTTCCTTGGTAAGGGAGTTTTCCTTGCCCCTGTTGCTCTTGGGTGCTCCCTTGTTGGTGCCCCCACCCAATCCCAATCCTCCCCCACCTTTTATGCAGCCCTTGCCACTTAATCTACTAACCCCCTCTTCTACTGCACTTTTACCCCCCCCTCCCATTAATGCACAAATAGGCTGACACCAGACATAATTTCACTGCATTTCTTACTTCCAGTAACTATATGCATGTGACAATAAACTTCCTTGTATCCTTGTATCCTTGTTTACACAATAGAGATGCTAATGGAAGTAATGTTTACACAATAGAGATGCTAATGGAAGTAATGTTTACACAATAGAGATGCTGCTAATGCAATAATGTTTACACAATAGAGATGCTGCTAATGCAGTAATGTTTACACAATAGAGATGCTAATGGCAGTAATGTTTACACAATAGAGATGCTAATGGCAGTAATGTTTACACAATAGAGATGCTGCTAATGGCAGTACATGCTAATTCCAGTAATGTTTACACAATAGAGATGCTAATGGAAGTAATGTTTACACAATAGAGATGCTGCTAATGCAATAATGTTTACACAATAGAGATGCTGCTAATGCAGTAATGTTTACACAATAGAGATGCTAATGGCAGTAATGTTTACACAATAGAGATGCTGCTAATGCAGTAATGTTTACACAATAGAGATGCTAATGGCAGTAATGTTTACACAATAGAGATGCTAATGGCAGTAATGTTTACACAATAGAGATGCTAATGGAAGTAATGTTTACACAATAGAGATGCTAATGGCAGTAATGTTTACACAATAGAGATGCTGCTAATGGCAGTAATGTTTACACAATAGAGATGCTGCTAATGCAGTAATGTTTACACAATAGAGATGCTAATGGCAGTAATGTAAACATACACAAAAGAGATGTTAATGGCAGTAATGTTTACACAATAGAGATGCTAATAGTAGTAATGTAAACATACACAAAAGAGATGCTAATGGCAGTAATGTTTACACAATAGAGATGCTAATGCAGTAATGTTTACACAATAGAGATGCTGCTAATGGCAGTAATGTTTACACAATAGAGACTGTTAAAGGCAGTAATGTTTACACAATAGAGATGCTAATGGAAGTAATGTATACACAATAGAGATGCTAATGGCAGTAATGTTTACACAATAGAGATGCTGCTAATGCAGTAATGTTTACACAATAGAGATGCTAATGGAAGTAATGTTTACACAATAGAGATGCTGCTAATGCAGTAATGTTTACACAATAGAGATGCTGCTAATGGCAGTAATGTAAACATACACAAAAGAGATGCTAATGGCAGTAATGTTTACACAATAGAGATGCTGCTAATGGCAGTAATGTTTACACAATAGAGATGCTAATGGCAGTAATGTAAACATACACAAAAGAGATGCTAATGGCAGTAATGTTTACACAATAGAGATGCTAATGTAGTAATGTTTACACAATAGAGATGCTAATGGAAGTAATGTATACACAATAGAGATGCTAATGGTAGTAATGTTTACACAATAGAGATGCTGCTAATGTAGTAATGTTTACACAATAGAGATGCTAATGGCAGTAATGTTTACACAATAAAGATGCTAATGGCAGTAATGTAAACATACACAAAAGAGATGCTAATGGCAGTAATGTTTATACAATAGAGATGCTAATGTAGTAATGTTTACACAATAGAGATGCTAATGGCAGTAATGTATACACAATAGAGATGCTAATGGCAGTAATGTTTACACAATAGAGATGCTGCTAATGTAGTAATGTTTACACAATAGAGATGCTAATGGCAGTAATGTTTAGTCAAAGTCAAAGTCAAAGTCAAAGTCAGCTTTATTGTCAATTTCTTCACATGTTCCAGACATACAAAGAGATCGAAATTACGTTTCTCACTATCCCACGGTGAAGACAAGACATATTTGACCAATTTTAAGTCCACAGACAAACATAACATTCAAGCAAAACAAAAAGTAAGTAAATAAGTAAATAAGAGGGCACATATAATAATAATGAAAATAAGAGCAGCAAAATTTTGTTGAAATTGTGCATAGACAGTCAATAAAATACTAGTGCAAATACTGTAAAATACTATAAAATACTGTTTGACCTAAGTAATAAAGAAAGTGGCATAGTGGTGCAAGTTATGTAAGAGCAGCAGAAGTGTTGTGTTTTCAGGACAACAACACCAAGTTGTAAAGTGTACAAGTGTGCAAGTGTTCAAGTGTGCAGGTGGAGAGTGCAGGCGGCCATTGTGGGTCCAATGTCCAGGATGTTATGTAGCTGAGGGTGGAGGGGAGAGGAGGAGAGAGTTCAGCATCCTTACAGCTTGGTGTATGAAGCTGTTAGTGAGTCTGGTAGTGCGGGAGCCGCAGGCTTCTGTACCTCTTCCCAGAGGGCAGTAGATCAAACAGATTGTGAGCTGGGGTGACTTGCATCACTCACAATTTTGGTCGCCTTTAAGGGTGAGGTGGGTGGTGTAAATGTCCTTCAGGGAGGGGAGTGAAGCACCACGATCCTTCCAGCTGTGTTCACTATGCGCTGCAGGGCTTTCCTGTTGTATTCAGTGCAGCTTCCGGCCCCACACAGCGATACAGCTGGAGAGGATGCTCTCAATGGTGCCTCGGGTAGAATGTGGTCATGATGGCTGGTGGAGCACTTGCTCGCCTGAGTTTTCAAGAGGAAGTACAGGCGGCGCTGAGCTCTTCTTCGCCAGTGATGCAGTGTTGGTGGTCCAGGAGAGGTCTTCACTGATGTGCACCCCCAGGAATTTGGTGCTGCTCGCCTCTCCACCACAGCACCGCCGATGGTCAGTGGCAGGTGTTGGGTGTGACCTCTCCGGAAGTCAACAACAATCTCTTTGGTCTTGCTGACGCTCAGCAGGAGGTTGTTGTCCCTGCACCACGCGGGTCAGATGGTCGACCTCCAACCTGTATTGAGTCTCGCCGCTTGGTGATGAGACCCACCAGAGTTGTGTCGCCAGCAAATTTCACTATGTGATTGTTGCTGTAGGTTGCAGTGCAGTCAAGGCCAGTAGGGTGAAGAGCAGGGACTGAGCACGCAGCCCTTGGGGCCCCTGTGCTCAGTGTGATGCTGCTTGAGGTATTGTTGCCAACACGCACTACTTGGGGCCTCTGACAGAGGAAGTCCAGTAGCCAGTTGCAGAGGTAGGTACTGAGTCCTAGTTTGTCAAGTTTGCAGATGAGTTGTTGTGGTATTATGGTGTTGAATGCAGAACTGAAGTCTATAAACAGCAATCTCACATATGAGTCTCTTTTTCCAGGTGGGTGAGGGCTGGGTGGAGGGCAGAGCAGATTGCATCCTCTGTAGACCGCTTGGCTCGGGTATGCAAACTGGAAGGGGTCCAGGGTGGGGGAGAATGGCTTTGATATGTGACATGACAAGCCGCCAAAGCACTTCATGATGATGGGTGTCAGTGCCACAGGGCGGTAGTCATTGAAGCAGGATGGAGCAGTTTTCTTCGGTACAGGTATGATGGTGGCAGCTTTGAAACATGATGGGACGATGGCTTGCTTCAGGGAAGTGTTAAAGATGTCTGTGAAGACATCCTTAAGCTCCCCCCGCAGTCCTTCAGCGCACTAACCTGGGATGTTGTCTGACCTGTTGCCTTTACGGGTGTTGATAGCAGCAAGTGTCCTCTTCACGCTTGTCGGGCAGAGAGGCACAGGGGCTGCTCATGTAGAGGGGGATGGGTCTTCTGTGGGCAGGTGCTGTTTGTGCTTCCAAAGCGAGCAAAGAAGCGGGTTCAGGTTGTTGAGCAGAGGGATGTTGCTCACAGCTCTGTGGGCTGGCTTGTAGTCCGTGAGGGCCTGGAATGCCCTGCCATAGGCTTTGTGAGTTCCTGCTGTCTTTGAAGTGGGTGGTTATCTTGTGAGTGTATTCCTTTTTGCTTCCTTGATGCCACGGGACAGGTTGGCTCTCGGGCTGTTTTCATGCCAGCTTCATCCCCAGCTCTGTAGGCTTTGTCTCTGGCCCCTCAGCAGCCTGAGGACATCCCCTGTCAGCCATGGCTTCCAGTTAGCCCGAGTGATGATGTCTTTGTGTGGGTCACATCATCGATGCACTTGGTGATGTAAGAGGTTACAGTGTCTGTATACTCCTCTATGTCTGTCCGGTTGTTGTAAGTGGTTTACACAATAGAGATGCTGTTAATGGCAGTAATGTTTACACAATAGAGATGCTAATGGCAGTAATGTTTACACAATAGAGATGCTAATGGAAGTAATGTTTACACAATAGAGATGCTAATGGCAGTAATGTTTACACAATAGAGATGCTGTTAAAGGCAGTAATGTTTACACAATAGAGATGCTAATGGCAGTAATGTTTACACAATAGAGATGCTGTTAAAGGCAGTAATGTTTACACAAAAGAGATGCTAATGGCAGTAATGTTTACACAATAGAGATGCTGCTAATGCAGTAATGTTTACACAATAGAGATGCTGCTAATGTAGTAATGTTTACACAATAGAGATGCTAATGGCAGTAATGTTTACACAATAGAGATGCTGCTAATGTAGTAATGTTTACACAATAGAGATGCTAATGGCAGTAATGTTTACACAATAGAGATGCTGCTAATGTAGTAATGTTTACACAATAGAGATGCTAATGGCAGTAATGTTTACACAATAGAGATGCTAATGGCAGTAATGTAAACATACACAAAAGAGATGCTAATTGCAGTAATGTTTACACAATAGAGATGCTAATGCAGTAATGTTTACACAATAGAGATGCTGCTAATGGCAGTAATGTTTACACAATAGAGATGCTAATGACAGTAATGTATACACAATAGAGATGCTAATGGCAGTAATGTTTACACAATAGAGATGCTGCTAATGGCAGTAATGTTTACACAATAGAGATGCTAATGGAAGTAATGTTTACACAATAGAGATGCTGCTAATGCAGTAATGTTTACACAATAGAGATGCTAATGGCAGTAATGTTTACACAATAGAGATTGTATTTGTAATTGTATTTGAATAATATAGGCTATCTAATGGAAATGAGGACTCTTGCATGTGTATGCTTTCAAGACATTTTTCAGAAATGTGTGTGTGCAGAGTTAAGTCTAGCAGGACTGGAGAATCTAGCAACTGGAGAATCTTGCGAGTGGATGATATTTTTCAAGACCTGTAAAGCTACAGCTGGCTTTCGTTTCATTCCCATTTGTGCCTCCCCCACAAGAGAACACGTCACACAGTATTACACTAATCAAATTACTAATCACATTAATCTTTTTAGCAATTTATTTCTCAGTACATTCTTGACCTGAATGTACAGCAAGCTGTCACACCGTCTGACCGGTTTGTCATGCATGAAGACAAATGACATAACCAATCACCAGTACTCCTTCCAGTGGCTATTGAAATACAACAACAATAAAGATGTTGCAGTCAAGGATACATCAGTGGATGAAATTATTTAAGAGCTCTAACCCAGTCACATCTGGAATAACTCAGGGATCTTAAGTCTTAAGCACTATTATGTTTGTTATTTACAAGCTATCCTTAGATAGATTCACTGAAGTGCATTACACTTCATTTCACTACTGTGCTGCTTCATCATTCAGCTTAACTGTACCTGTTGATGTGAGTGTGTCAAAAGCTGTAGTGGAGGTGTGTTGCTACGATTTAACACATTCATTAGTCATTAGATCATTAGATTAAATCTTAGGAGAGAAATTAAAATCTGAAGTGCTTTCAAAACAGAGAGCAAAAAACAGTTTTCATGTCTTTTAAATTCACTGCTCACTCTTATGCGAGATTCGTTCGTGTCACATTGTAATACATGACATGAATGAGGCTACCGCCTATTGCTTTGCAGTGTGGCGCACATACAAACCAGGCCTTGTGCACAAGACGCCTGGTGATCACACAAAATATAGTGGTGAAAGCGCTCCATGCCACAGTGAAATGAAATAGGAATCTGAGGAAACTAGATGAACAAACATGCATGCAGCACAGGTTGAAATCAAACTATTTGCTATGTTTACATGAAAACATCCAATGTAAATGTTTTCCCTCAAAAGTATGGCCCTGATTTCTGAATGTAAACGCAGCTGTAGAGTGGTATTCCACAGTACCATAATACACACACACACACTCCTCTTTGCTGGTCATGTGCAGTGACATGTATACTATAGTTTATATTGTGTTGGGTCTATAGCTGTTTCTGTTTTGTCCTAATGACATGTATACTATAGTTTACATTGTGTTGGGTCTATAGCTGTTTCTGTTTTGTCCTAATGACATTTATACTATAGTTTACATTGTGTTGGGTCCATAGATGTTTCTGTTTTGTCCTAATGATATGGATGAAGATCTCTTAAAGTGATCCAGAGTCCACTTACTTCTGTGCCCAGCTGTGTCTGCTGAAGGCTAAATGATCTCTGTCCATCCATATCCTGGACTCTGTGACTTATTTACTGTAAATAGACAAGAGGAACAGAAGTTTTTGAGAACACCCTCGCCAAGGCTACAGTGTCCATGATGGAAAGTGGACAGCAATAAATGGCGTTTAGCAGGGGTCAGTTGGCACAGTGTTCTCTAGCAGGGGCCATCTAGGAAGTGTTGGCTATTAAGAGAGTCAGAGTGTGGAGGAGAGACGTCTCTGGTCTGTTGATGTAAAGACATTTTATTAAATAACATTTTAATAGCCTCCCTTAGAACACCAGAGGATTACAATATAATATATCTATTATTTTATATCCTGATATAAAAATATTTTTCTGAATGACTGATATTTATGACAGCACACTAGATTAGCCTATAGCAGATTAGCCTATAGCCTAGGCCTGCTATTTTTTTATTACAACTCTACCTCTTTAATTCAGCTGTCTGGTTGAAGCCTGGAAATATTGTAAACAAAGTAGCATAGTTGGCTAGCTTAGCCTATCGTAGTCTACTGATTGGACTGTTAAGATTTCCCATGTGTGTTTAAGTTTCAAGGTAATACTTGTTCTCCTTGGGACAGACCCTTTTGGGAAACGTTGGTATTGAGATGATCAGTCAACTTCAATGCAAGAGTTTTAAACAAATATGTGCAGCATGCTAATGATCCTAAGCGGATTTAATAGTAATTTAGCTAGTCGCCTTCTATCGTCCTTGCTTTCAACGATTGTGAATGTTTTTATTTAAGTCGCGCGTGTTCATTGAGCAGGAGAGGGAGGGAGCGCGAGAGAGAGTGGGGCAAGGAGAGGGGGTTTACTTCTATACTGTTTGGTAAAGTTGAACACATAGTCTACAATGAAAGCAAGGAGAGGTATGAAATTATTATTTATTTATTTGTTTGTTTTTGGACAACGTAGGCTACCGATAAGTAAAGCGGGAGATGTGGGTTGCTTTTGCGCCAAGAAGATGCAAAAGCACTGCGTGAAACACTAGAAAGGTGTGTCGCGATTCTGCCTTTTCACACCGCGACACAGTATCGTTGATATGAATGTCGCGATTTTGGTTTCGAATCGTATATCGTTACAGCCCTAGGTAACAGTGAATGCAAAGGCTTGGTAGGGGGTCAGAGCTCATAGCAGGGGCAATAAAAGTTGCTTATGATTGCTGTTTGACTGTGTGGACTGACCCTGACTTGACCAGTGGGAACGGTCCACGATTGTCCAAACAAACCCAGGAGGGGGCCATCGAGGTGTTGAGTGAGGTTATCTTCTTCATCAGGACACACACAGGCACACACACACATGCACACACACAGGCACACACACACAGGCACACACACACACACAGCACACATACACACACACCATATACATTAACACACACACATACACACACACTAGAGGGTCAGAGATTACAAATCAGGGATGGAAGAGGAGAGTTGCTTATTGTGTGGAGATGTGTGTGTAGAAATGTGTGTGTGTGTGTGGAGATGTGGTATTGTGTGGAGATGTATGTGTGTGTGTGTGGAGATGTGGTATTGTGTGGAGATGTGTGTGTGTGTGATGTGTTATTGTGTGGAGATGCGTGTGTGGAGATGTGGTATTGTGTGGAGATGTGTGTGTGTGTGTGTGTAGATGTGATGTGAGATATGTGTGTGTGTGTGGAGATGTGTGTGTGTGTGTGTGTGGGAGATGTATTATTGTGTGGAGATGTGTGTGTGTGTGTGTGTGTGTGTGTGGAGATGTGGTATTGTGTGGAGATGTGTGTGTGTGTGTGGAGATGTGGGTGTGTGTGGAGATGTGTGTGTGTGTGGAGATGTGTGTGTGTGTTGAGGTGTGTGTGTGTGGAGATGTCTGTGTGTTGAGATGTGTGTGTGTGTGTGGAGATGTGTTACACATGCACACGCACAGGCACACACATGCACACGCACAGGCACACGCACAGGCACACACACTACAACCTGTGCAGAGTGCACACACACACACACACACACACACACACACTACAACCTGTGCAGAGTGCACACACACACACACACACTACAACCTGTGCAGAGTGCTTGTGGAAGGCATGGTGCCCGGCACGCCACACAGTGTTCCCAACAAAGAGCTACAGCAAGATATATAGATGCATGAACTGCCCGTTATATATCGCATAAACAAAGGGAGTCACTTCATCAGTGAAGCACACAAAAAAGTCAAACACACATCACACACACACACACACACACACACACACACACACACACACTGTCTTTACACACTACTGCATACATGTATGCTTTGGCAATACAAATTGTATTTTTTATCAGAGAGAGAGAGAATGAAACAGAGAGAGAGAGAATGAGAGATCCTCTGTGAAATTAAACAAATGAAATTGTTCATACACTAAAATGCAAAAAAGCCTGTACAGCAACAGCTCATTCTCACCACCACAAACATTATGGCAAGCCGATTGAGCATTTATTCGGATATCTTGATATCAGGCATAATTGTCATGTACATGCAAGCCATTTCTGTCCACTAGTTAACTAGTGAGCCATTTCTGTGTGAACTAGTTAACTAGTGACAGGCAAAATGCTCACTAGTTAACTAGTAAGGCCCAAATTCTCTCTAGTTAACTAGTTCATATGTTTCATATCTTACTAGTTAACTAGTAATGCTCAGCATGTTCACTAGTTAACTAGTGGACACTGAAATGTGCACTAGTTAACTAGTTTAAAGACTTCTATATTTTACTAGTCAACTAGTAAGGTACAAAAATGTTTACTAGCTGACTACTGAATGTCAAATTCCCACTTGTTAACTTCTATGTAATTTGGCCAGCCGGCAGGCATTTATTCTGATATCTTGACATCAGGCCAACATGCAAGCCATTTTTGTCAACTAGTTAACTAGTGAGCCATGTTTGTGCACACTAGTTAACTACAACTACATTCCTCAAAAAAGTATATGATGGCTTAGCTCCCTTTTTTCTCAAGGTAATAAATACCTCATTAGAAACAGGTATATTTCCAACTGCTTTTAAAACCGCTGTTGTGAAACCTTTACTTAAAAAGTCAAAACTTGACCATACCAATCTGAGCAACTACAGGCCTATATCAAATCTATCGTTTTTGAGCAAAGTACTTGAAAAAGTTGTTTGCAATCAGTTAAATACCTTCCTCAACGAAAACAGTATCCTTGAAAAATTCCAATCAGGTTTTAGATCAAATCACAGCACAGAAACGGCTCTAGTAAAGATAGTCAATGATCTCAGACTAGCTACCGACTCAAACAAAGTCTCAATCCTTATTCTTCTGGATTTGAGTGCGGCATTTGACACCATTGATCATAGCATCTAATTCACCTTTAGTGGGGTGGGTCTCTCTGATAATGCTCTAAACTGGTTTCAAACCTACATTACTGGCAGAGATTTTTATATCAGTCTAGGAGATCATGTATCTGAAAAACATGACTTGCCTTTTGGTGTGGCCCAGGGGAGCTGCCTTGGTCCCCTGCTATTTTTCTCTATATATGCTTCCATTGGGAAACGTCATAAGTCAGCATAATGTAAACTTCCACAGCTACGCAGATGATACCCAATTGTATCTTTCTGTGGAGCCAACTAACCCAGATGGCCTTTGCTCCCTCACTGCATGCCTAACCTCCATTAATCAGTGGATGAGCAAAAACTTTGAAACTAAATGATGACAAAACAGAGGTACTTCTGGTTGGACCAAAACTAAAAGCGAGATATTATTCTTAGTAATCTGGGGAACTTGGCACACCAGGTCAAACCAAAAGTAACAAGCCTCGGTGTCATCTTAGATACAGAGTTAAGTTTTAAGCCCCATATCAGTAAAGTTACTCAGACAGCCTATTTCCACTTGAGAAACATTGCCAAAGTGCGGCCCTTTTTAACTCAACAAGATGCAGAAAAACTAATTCACGCCTTTGTCACTAGCAGGTTAGACTACTGCAATGCACTTTTCACTGGTCTTCCCAAAAAACATCTAAAGAAATTGGCACTCATACAGAACTCTCGGCTAGACTTTTAACTAAGACTAAGAAGAGAGAACACATCACCCTGTGTTGGCTGAACTGCACTGGCTCCTATTTCCTATAGAATTGATTTTAAGGTTATGTTAATTACTTACAAAGCTCTGAATGGCATAGCACCTTCATATATCTCTGAGCTTTTAATATCTTATCAACCACAAAGGAAACTTAGATCATCCAATTCTAATCTTTTAATCATACCCAAAGTGCTCCACAAACAAAGTGGAGAAGCTGCGTTTATCCATTATGCCCCAAACTATGGAACACCCTGCCTCTGTACATCAAGCAGGCGAAGTTCAGTAAATATTTTAAAAAGATCTGAAAACATACCTGTACAGGAAAGCTTTTAGTTAACTCATCTTATCCTGTAGACTACATTTTCAGATTATTCTACATCTGCTACTATTGGAGGCAGCCAGCCAGAAGCAGATGGGCTCCCCTATTAAGTCAGGTTCTGCTCAAGGTTTCTTCCTGGAATATGGGAGTTTTCCTTGCCACAGTTGCCATATGGTGCTTGTGGGGGTAAGAGGGTTAAGGCTGCCAGTCTTATGGCGTCATTTTTCTATATTTTTGATATGTTGCTGAGTATAACATAAACAGCAAAGAAAAGTGATTGATAATGACTGACTGACTATTATTGTGTTACATGCTTCAAATGTAAAGCACTTTGAGCTGCATTCTGTGTATGAAAGGTGCTATACAAATAAAGCTTTATTATTATTATTATTATTATAGTGACAGCATAAATGCCCACTAGTTAACTAGTGAACACATATTAGCTTCACTAGTTAACTAGTAAGAGCCAGAAATGTCCACTAGTTAACTAGTAAAGGCCAAAATGCATACCAGCCAGCTAGTTGAAGCCTTTTGGGTCTCACTAGTTAAATAGTGACAGCCAAAAATGTGCACATGTTTACTAGTGAAGGCAAAACTCCTCACTAGTTAACTAGTTGGAGTAGGTCAATGTCACTAGTTAACTAGTGAACCCTAAATGGCTTACTAGCTAGCTAGGTGATGGCAGCAGGCTCACTAGTTAACTAGTTTATGCATCCTTTGTCCAAACTAGTTAACTAGTGAGGTCATAAATGTATACTAGTAAACTAGTTGAAGCCTAAATTCACACTAGTCAGCTAGTGGCACGGAATTAAAATTAGGAGGCGGAGAACTCTGAAAATTGAGGCTTTCTATTGGCTCCCTATGTCCAAATAGAACACGACAACCAATCACAGTGCAGAATTTCACAAAATCCCACCCACAACATTTGCATGTGGCACACAAGTTAACATGCTGGCCAAAGGAACTTTAACTAGTAAACTAGTGGCTTCAAATGTGACACTTACATGTAAACTAGTGAAGGCAGAACTGCTCACTAGTTAACTAGTGAAGACACAAATGCCCACTAGTTAACTAGTGAGGTCTAAAAAGTGTCACTAGTTTACTAGTGTGCACCAAAACACCCACTAGTGAACTAGTGATGGCAATTTCCATTCGACTAGTTAACTAGTGAGGTGCAAAAAGTGTCACTAGTTTACTAGTGTGCTCCAATATGCCCACTAGTTAACTAGTGAAGGCCATTTCAGCCCCACTAGTTAACTAGTGAGATGCCAAAATGGTCACTTGTTAACATGTAAAGGCAAAAAGACTCTCTAGTTTACTAGTGAGGGTGTTGTTGGCCTTACTAGTTAACTAGTGGCATGTATATTTTGTTCACTAGTTAACTAGTTACACCTAAAAAGAGAAACAAGCTGACCGTTTTTGTCCACTAGTTAACTAGTGGAACAATTGAAGTCTCACTAGTTTGCATGTGTGGCAGTGAAGCAGCTCACTAGTTAACTAGTGCCTGAAACGGCTATTATGCAAATTCTAATGAGAGGGTGGGTAGAAGACTCCTATTGGGTATTATGTAAGAATCCCACCCAGTCTAAAAGTAATATTCTGTCAAAATGTTTTTTTAATAATAACAGGGAAACCCAATGCTTTAACAAGTGAGCTCTTAGTGAGCCAAAGATTCAAGGGATCGATTTTAATATTATTCTTTGTTTATTGTTGCTAGGCAACCACAGACATATATGTATCCATTCAGTCGCGCTTTTCTGATTAATAACTGAAAAACAAAAGATTGTACACATTAACTGCACATGGTTTCAAAAGTAATTAAAAGCTCAAAGATCAAGAAAAAACTTCATGCACTTCTAAGGAATTGAACCCTGGTCTCCCACATGATCTCCTGCTGCTTAACCACTTGAGCTAGTCTTGCCACATCAGCAGTGCTATCATCAATACTCAAGTTACTGAAACGTTTTGTTGCTAGGCAACCATAAACAAATGCCTCCAGATTTATCGCGATTTTCAGACTAATAACTGAAAAACTAAAGATTGTAGACATTAACTGAACGAAGATTACAGCAATACACCACAACTTTGTCACTAGACATGTTATCAAAACATATGTTTATGCTCAAACGATCTTAGTTTATAAAAGTTTGCTCTTAGAACAGCCTGGACAAAGTCATTTTTCTAGGTTTCTGAGTCCTAAATGGACCAATCAAAATCCTTGTTCCGCCTTCTTCATTTGCATGCAAGTGCGACATTGCACACTAGTTAACTAGTGGCCAATGTTGTGTCCCACTAGTTAACTAGTTGCACAAAATGCCAGCCGTTTGTGTATTTATTCAAATTCCACTAGTTTACTAGTGTGAGGAGCATTTTTCTCCTGCTAGTTCATTATGGACAGTGTTTTGTCTTCACTAGCTAACATGTAAGGCTCAAAATGCCCTCTATAAGCTAGTAAAAGGCATTAATAATGCAGATATGCTCACTAGTTAACTAGTGAGCATGTCCTGTTCCATTACTAGTAAACTAGTAAGGCCAAACATGTCAACTAGTTAACTAGTGAAGGCCAATGTGTCACTAGTTAACTAGTAAGAGTACCTTTTGCATTACTAGTGAACTAGATAGCTCCAAAACAGCCACTAGTGTGTGTCTTGTGCGCACTAGTTAACTAGTGAGCTGCTTCACTGCCACACATGCAAACTAGTGAGACTTAAATTGTTCCACTAGTTAACTTGTGGACAAAAACGGTCAGCTTGTTTGTGTTTTTAGGTGTAACTAGCTAACTAGTGAACAAAATATGCATGCCACTAGTTAACTAGTAAGGCCCACAACACCCTCACTAGTAAACTAGTGGGTATTTTGGCCTTTACATGTTAACAAGTGACCATTTTGGCATCTCACTAGTTAACTAGTGGGGCTGAGCCTTCACTAGTTAACTAGTGGGCATTTTGGGGCACACTAGTAAACTAGTGACACTTTTTGCACCTCACTAGTTAACTAGTCGAATGGAAATTGCCATCACTAGTTCACTAGTGGGTGTTTTGGTGCACACTAGTAAACTAGTGACACTTTTTAGACCTCACTAGTTAACTAATGGGCATTTGTGTCTTCACTAGTTAACTAGTGAGCAGTTCTGCCTTCACTAGTTTACATGTAAGTGTCACACTGAAGCCACTAGTTTACTAGCTAGGGTACCTTTGGCCAGCATGTTAACTTGTGTGCCACATGCAAAATGTTGTGGGTGGGATTTCATTGGAATTCTGCACTGTGATTGGTTATCATGTTCTATTTGGACATAGGGAGCCAATAGAAAGCCTCAATTTCCAGAATTCTTCGCCTGCTAATTTGAATTCTGCGCCTCTAGTTGACTAGTGTGAATTTTGTCTAGTTTACTAGTATACATTTATGACCTCACTAGTTAACTAGTTTGGACAAATGATGCATCAACTAGTTAACTAGTGAGCCTACTGCCATCACCTAGCTAGCTGTAAGCCATTTATGGTTCACTAGTTAACTAGTGACATTGACCTACTGCAACTAGTTAACTAGTGAGGTGTTTTCCCTTTACTAGTAAACATGTGCACATTTTTGGCTGTCACTGGTTAACTAGTGAGACCCAAAATCCTTCAACTAGCTGACTGGTATGCATTTTGGCCTTTACTAGTTAACTAGTAGACATTTCTGGCTCTCACTAGTTAACTAGTGAAGCTAAAATGTGATCACTAGTTAACTAGTGACCCTTTTGGCTCCCACTAGTTAACTAGTGTGCATATTTTGGCCCTCACTAGTTAACTAGTTCACACAAACATGGCTCACTAGTTAACTAGTTGACAAAAATGGCATACATGTACATGACAATTATGCCTGATATCAAGATATCAGAATAAATGCTCAATCGGCTTGCCATAAAACATCAAACAAAGAGACAGTTATTGTGCAATGAAAAAAGATTCTAAAATAACTCACGGTGGAATTTAGCTTTCTGAGTCTTTTAGCTACAGACTGCAGTGAAGTTTGGAGTATTTGGAGGTTAGTCCATCGGCCAGATGAGATGTCGGTACCACTCAAGGTGGCAAAGGTTGCTTATACTTTTTGAAAAGACATGTCTATAGTTTGCATTTTTGTATGATAACCCTTCTGGAGTCACAGCTGAATTAGTGTTATCAGCTGTTAAAGTTACCCTCCCCATTTTTTTTTTTTTTTTTGCTACTGGCCTTTGTTAAAGACATATTTGCACATTTGATTTTATTATGTTTGGTATCATTTTAAAAAGGACAATCTGAGCTTTCATTCAAATCCTTTTGTGAACACTTTGGACAAATACAACCGATCCTGTAGCTCCTCAAACTTTTAATCACACAATTTCCTGCCATTTCCGCCTAAATCATCTTTTTTCTTTTAATTCTGTGGCATCAGGGAGCATCAGAGATACAAAATGCAAACACTGCAATACTGCAATCCTGCACTGCACGACTCTAAGGATTCAGAGGTGGTGATTTTCAGCTTTATATCAGGCATGGCATTTTTTCAAAGAAAGGTAGTTTTGCCAACCTCTGAGATTTCCTTTGCTATTGGACTCTGACTTTAATTTATACTCAACCATCTTCTGGGCTTTGTGATTTTGTAGTTCATTTTGCTATTGCTGGTCCTGTCAGTACTGTCTGACCACTTCCATTTGATCTGCATCTGTTGCCTGAGCTTCAGACACTTACAAATGTATGCTTGTTTGTGTGAGGCCAAAACAAGTGCTTGAACATCTCCCTCTCTCCTCATCTCTCTCTCTCCATCTTTCTCTCTCCCTCCCTCTCTCTCTCTCTCTCTCTCTCTCGCTCTCCAACTCTCTCCAACTTCACCTCTGCTAGTTCAAAGGATTGTTTCACACCATCATAACAACAGCAGGTCAGCAAGGACAGCAGAAATAAGAGTCATTTGTCTGCTGTTGCTCATGTGTGGCTTGCTGTTCAAATACATCTTTGGTGTACAGTGATAAAGTTATTCGTATTACAAGTAGATTGTAGATTTGGATTAAATAGACTGCAATTATAGTAATGATCATGTGTGTGTGTGTGTGTGTGTCCATTTGTTTGTGTGTGTGTGTGTGTGTGTGTCTTTGTGAGTTGTTTGCTTTGTGTTGTAAAGAATTGTGTTGTTCCCATTATCACAGGAAACGCTGGGCGATAGCGAGAGCCAGATAACAGGAGGCCATTAAGCCCAGTGATGTGAGCAGCACCATCCTCTGTACTCTATAGGGAGCCTCAGTGTGTGTGTGTGTGTGGACGCGTTTCGGGGTATGTGTGTGTGTGGGCGCGTCTCAGGGTATGTGATTGGCAAGTGGAGGTGGCTCTGCCTGGCTTTACTCAAAAGCCTGCGATCTCGCTGAAAGAGAGGGCAGCCTGGAAGAGACTTTCCCCTGGAACAGAAAATAAAGCTGATCTCACCGCTAAGTCTGGCAGCTAATGGGGCTCTCTCTAGCACACTCACACACACACACACACACACACACACACACACACACACACTACCTGTCTCTCTCTCTAGCACACACTCACACATATGCACACACACTACCTGTCTCTCTCTCTAGCACACACTCACACATATGCACACACACACATATGCACACACACTACCTGTCTCTCTCTAGTGCACACTCACACATATGCACAATGTCAGACATATTCACACACACACACACACACACAAACTACGCATGCAGACACACACAAACACACACACAGTAACACTCAAATACATTTAGAAAACCCAAATAGAAAGGCAAAAAGTAAAACCCATAAGACCTGTGGTAAATGCATTAGGCCACTCTGCAAGCCAACTCTTCATCACACACACATCTTCAAAGGGTCCCTCATGGCCTCGGTCAGTCTGTGGACACACACACACACGCACACTCACACATATGCACACACACACACACATCTTCAAAGGGATAAATGCAGAGACCAAATTTCCCTCACACTATATATTTTCAAGTTGGGAGCATTTGTTGATTCAACTTGAATTTTTGAGTTGCCAACCTACTGTAAGTCCATCTTACTCACAATACTAAGTTGGCATTACTAGATATTTCTAGACTATAGAGTATTTGTTGATTTAACTTGATTATTTGAGTTCTTCACTGTCAAGTTGAAATTACTCAAAAAAGCTAGTGAAATGTGTTGACTTGTTTTTTTAAGTAAGCATGAGAGAGTTTTTTTTACAGTGAACATGAAAATTTAATTTCTATGGATTCTTGTGAATCCGTCAAGACCCAATATGAGGCTTCTACTTATTGCACTGCAGCTGCACTGCAGCTAGAAAGCAGGGAAGCCCCAAAAGAGGAGGAGGGGGAGGGGGGAAGTGAGACATAGTTTGATTAATCTGACAATGTAAAGCACCATACAAATTGTACATGAAAAAGGTTGTCATATATGTATTCCCAAAAGTCCAAGCTTTCAAATGGTGTATAATATTACTATGCTAACAATATGGTGCATAACATTGATTAAGAATGTTGGTGGGGGCTGTGCCGTGGAAGGACCCTTATTGGTGGAGCCGATCTGGTTAAGGTCACAAAGTCTGGTGAGGAATTCCTGCTGCTTGCATGGCTAGCCTGATGCCCGAGGCAAAAACTGTTGGTGGCATCGGCTAACTAGAGCCAGATTTCGGAGTGCAGGGGACAAGCCGAGATGAGACAAAAGTTCACACTCGGTATCAGGTTTCTACACACTTTAGGTCAATATCACACCGCACTTCTCATTTAAGCCAACAATCCAGTTGCCAATTCAGCCAAAACATCATCGCAGAGCTGCTTGGTCTGGGTCCTCCAGTGTTACTTGGTCTGGGTCGTCTGTGCTCCAGTGTTACTTGGTCTGGGTCCTCCAGTGTTACTTGGTCTGAGTCCTCCAGTGTTACTTGGTCTGGGTCGTCTGTGCTCCAGTGTTACTTGGTCTGGGTAGTCTGTGCTCCAGTGTTACTTGGTCTGGGTCCTCCAGTGTTACTTGGTCTGGGTCCTCCAGTGTTACTTGGTCTGGGTCGTCTGTGCTCCAGTGTTACTTGGTCTGGGTCCTCCAGTGTTACTTGGTCTGGGTCGTCTGTGCTCCAGTGTTACTTGTAACTCATTCCACAGGGATTCCAGTGGGAGCTCTTGCTGAAATGCCTGGAATGATAACATATCTACACACATACACACACACATCTCCACACAACAATAACACACACACACATCTCCCACACACACACACACATCTCCACACAACAATAACACATCTCCACACACACACACACCCTCCCACACACACACACATCTCCACACACACACACACACACACACACACACACACACAACACACTCCACACACACACACATCTCCACACAATAACATATCTCCACACACACACACAATAATATCTCCCACACAATAATATTATTACACTAATAATAATACCACATCTCCAATATCAATAATATAATATCCCAATAATAACACACATATTTACATATACACATATACACATATTATTTCTATATTATTATTATTATTAATATTATTATATCTATTATTATTATTATTATTATTCTATTAATATTATATCTTCTATATTATTATTAATAATATCTTCATTTATATAATACTATTATCTCTACATATCTCTATAAATACATATTATTATTAATATTAATAGATTCTATTAATAATACATCATATTAATATTAATATCTCACACACACCATATCTCCACACACACACACACATTCCACACACACATCTCCCCACACACACACATCTCTCCACACACACACACATCTCCACACAATAACATATCTCCACACACACACACACATATCCCACACAATAATACATCTCCACACACACACACATCTCCCCACACAATACCACATCTCCACACAAACACACACACACATATTATTTCTACACATAATATTATTATTATTATATCTATTATTATTATTATTTCCTATTATTAATAATATATTCTACACATATCTATTATTAATAATATATTCTACATACACATATTCTACTATTATTAATACTATATCTTCTAATATTATTATTATCTCTATTAAATACACACATTATTAATAATATTAGATTCTATTATTAATAATATTAATTATATATTATATTATCTTCATACATATTATATTTACATATTATTATTATTATTAATATCTTCTATATTATTATTATCTCTACACACATATTATTATCTTATTACTATATCTCTTACACACACACACATCTTCTAATATTAATATTAATATCTTCTATTAATATCTTCTTATTATTAATACCATCTCCACACACACACACACACACATCTCCACACACAGACATCTTCACACACACACCTCCACACAATACCACATCTCCACGCACACACACACACACACACACACACACACACACACACACATCTCCACACACAAGCAACCTCCTTCCATCCCTGATCTGTAATTCCTGATCCTTAGTGTGTGTGGTGGCTGTGTGTGTTGACTACATGAGGTGGTGTATGTAGAAACTGTGTGTGTGCAGGCCTGTGTGTGTGTCTGCGTGTGTCTGTTTCAGGCAGGCATTGTGGTGCTCAGCGGTGCATGTGCAACACATCCTCAATCACTGGACATCCTCCCAACAACACATCCCCACCACCACATCTCCAACAACAACACATCCTCCCAATAACATCCTCAATACCAACAATATCCCGTCACCACACACATCCACACACAATAACCTCCACACAACAATCACATCTCCAATAACATCTCCTTACCAATAACACATCTCCAATAATATCATCATTATCCCCAATAACACGTATCTACATAATATATTCTACATACACATATTTCCTATATATATTACATTCTATATTATTATTATCTTCTACACATACACACATAGATTCTATATATAATAATATTATTATTATACACACATATCTTCTACACATATTTACATTCTACACACACACATTATATTCATTTATTAATAATATATTCTTACACACACACATATCTCTATTAATAATAAATTTACATATATAATTTACATACATATATTCATATTAATACTATTATCTTCTATTAATACATAATATTATTATTCATTATGTATTATTATATATTAATAATGCTTCACATCTCCACACACACACACACACACACACACACACATCTCCACACACACACACACACACACATATTCATTAATAATAATAATATTATCTTCATTATTAATAATATATTCTACATATATTAATATCTTCTAATTATTATTAATAATACTATTATCTTCTTACATATTATTATTATCTCTTCTATTAAATACATATATACACATAGATTCTAATATTAATAATATTAATTATATATATTATTCTTATTATTAATACTATATTCTACACACACACACACATATTTATTATTATTCTATTATTATTATTATTATCTTCTATTATTATTATACACATTTCTCCTACATAATAATATATTCTATTATTATATAATACACACATCTCTACACACACATTTCTTTACACACACACATATCTTCCCACACATACCACATTCCCCACACAACACACACACACACACACATCTCCCACACACACACACACATATATTCATTAATAATATCTCCACATTAATAATATATCTCTACACACACATCCACACACATATTCTTCCACACACACACATATCTCTACTATTAATAATACATTTATTACATATTATCTCAAATACACACACACACATATTAGATTCTACATAATAATATTAATACATATTATCTTCTATTATTAATACTATACATTCTTACACACACACACACACATATTATTATCTTCTACACACACATATCTCTCTATTATTATTAATACATTCTACACACACATTCTCTACACATTACACATTCCTCTATTACTTAAAATACATCTCTACACACACACACACACATTCCCACATTAATACTACATTCCCACACACACACACACATTTCTCCTCTACATTAATAATAATATTACATCCCACACAATAACACATCTCCACACACACATCTCCACCACACACAATACCACATCTCCCACACACACACACACAGATCTCCACACAATAACACATCATACACACACATCTCCACACAATACCACATCTCCACACACACACACATTTCCACACACACATCTCCCACACACACACACACATCTCCACACACACACACACACATCTCCACACAATAAGCAACTCTCCTCTTCCATCCCTGATCTGTAATCTCTGACCCCAGTGTGTGTGTGTATGTGTGTGTGTGTGCACTCTGCACAGGTTGTAGGTAACAGGGATTGGGCTGTGAACTGCTCACCCAAATAATTACATTCGGTCTGTCTCAGGCAAAGAGGGTCAGGACTGTAAGTAGGTGATAAAGGGGTACCAAGGAGAGGTTGTATCCTGAGAATTGATTAAGTTTGTAGTTGATATAGGTTTTATAATGATATATAGTCTGTTAACAAGTTTTTCCAATGAGTGATGTGAACATTGTTCTAGATTTTCAGTTCATGAGGATTGTTTTCATGAGACAGCTGCCAGCAGTTTTTTATTGCAGGAGTTGCTTAAATTGGACTGTGATGGCTCACCAAGTATGCATAAGGAAGGGGATGCTGGGATATGACAGCCAAAGATGAAGAGAGAGATTTTGTGACACCACCCAGAAGTGGTTGGGATTGGAGTGCAATGCCAAACCTATGGGATGTATGTGCCTGCTATTTGTGCAGGAGAGCATAGATCCTAACCAAACCCCATTTTAACGCAATTTATGTGCAGTGAAGTGAAATCTGTGAAGAACCTTTGTATTGTATTAGTTGTAGATTACTATTCTTTGTCATGAGGTAGAGATAAGTTTTTGCACATTTTGGTCCAGAAGTCGGGTAACCGGGAGTAATTGTTAAGTCTGATTCCCATTTGTGATATGGTACAATTGTTTTTTTCTGGAACTAGATATAATTTTGTAAATTTGGGAGAGTATTTTTGTAACATACCCCCAACACACCAACACACTTCATCTACCACAGATACACATATCCTCGGAACACTGGGCGGGGGATGGTAGTGGAACTATTATTACAGTGCATGAAAATGCACTGTGCCTGTTCTTCCTAGGCAACTTCAACAACTTCTTATTATTATTATTCCATGCTTACCACTTTTTCCGTGCATGAATTTTCTCTTGAACAGTTTAACTTAGAAACTTCATTCCAAACTTTGTAACGTGCGGGTATTTAAACGGACCAAGCTGCTATGTCTTTTCAACTTTGGAAACTTTTATACTTTTAAACTATTAAAGAAAAACTTTTTAAAAATCCCCATAGACTTAACATTGCGATTGTGACATCATATAATGACCCGTTAAAAATAATTAGAATCCTATGGCAGGTGTTCAGGCCACCTGCAGCCTCAGGCTTTAAGCATACAATCTGGGTCAGTAAGATTACACATCCTATTCAACTGTTTCCTCTGCCCAAAACTGTTTCAAAATAAAAGTCCTCACTACAATATTTCACTGTTAAACAACCAGCCCTTATGCTACTGAACTTTTCAACTGTTCAGCCATTGTAACTGTTACTTGTCATCAACTATGACTCCTACCCACTGTAGCTAGTTAGCATGGTTAAGATGTTAGCTAAAGATTTTAAACAAAACTGCTAAAAAATGATTAGCTAAGTAACATGGTTAAGATTGTTAAGATGCTAGCAAGAGTTAACTATAACTGCTAAAAAATGATTAGCTAAGGTTAGCTAAGTCACATGGTTAGCATGTTAACATTGTTAAGATGTTAGTTAAGATAGCTAAAGATAACTGCTAAATATGATTAGCTAGGTTAGCTAAGTTACATGGTTAAGATAGTTAGCATGCTAGTTAGCATCGTTAAGATAGTTATCATTATAGTTTTGACTAAACTATTAGAAAACATTAGCTAAGTTAGCTAAGTAATATGTTTGGGGCATAGTTAGCATTGTTGTATAACTGCTAAAAATGAATAGCTTCCACATGGTTAAGATAGTTAGCATTGTTAAAGTATAACTGCTAAAATGAATAGCTAAGTCACATGGTTATGTTAGCATTCTTAATATTTTAGCATAACTATTATAAATTATTAGCTAAGTTAGCTAAGTTACATAGCATTGTTAACATAGTTAACAGCGTAAGATTATTAACATTTAAAAAAAACTGCTAGGAAAACATTAGCTAAATTAACTAAGTTAAGTAACTTGGTTAGCATTATTATCTTTGTTAACAAAGTTAGTATAACTGCTAGAAAACATTAGAGCCATTCCAACTGTCTACCTAAATAATTTAACCTTACACTATCTACCGATCTATAAACTATCCACCCCATTTAACTGTTCAGTCATTCCCACTATATATTAAACCTTATCTACCTAGCAACCAATATAGTTTGTTTTTTACTCTGTATGGTCATATAAGGTTTAGTCAGATTTTTTTTTTTTTTTTTTTTTTTTTTTTGCATGCCCAAATTTCCGTCAATGATTCCGGGACACTGAAAAGACCCGGGGTACCGAAACTTGGTGGGCATGTAACCCTATGGATAGCATGGAACCATCGTTTTTCGTTTTGATCTGTAGCCCCCCCGCTGGACTGGACCCCCCGAAAGGAGGGTAGGGCAGACACAGTTTTCTGTGAATATCTCAAAAACCGTAGGGTTTAGGAGGACCATTTTTTTTTTGTATGTTGATCTCAAGGGGCCATGTCAACCCATTCCATAACCACTCATTTCATGTATAAGCGCCACCTAGTTAAACACAAAAAAGTAAAAATGAGGTGTTGTAATTGAAGGTATCTGTGACCTAACATAGTCAAAACTGCACGAAATTGGAAGTGTAGGATCATTATGACACCCTCTGTATGCACGCCAAGTTTTGTGGAATTCCGTTCATGGGGGGCCACACAATAAATTAATTTATGTTACTATACACCAACTGGCCTGTAGGTGGCGGAGACAGTTTTCTGTGAATATCTCGAGAACCGTGGGGCCTAGGAGGTCCACCTTTTTTTTATGTATGTTGGTCTTAAGGGGCATGTCAACCCATCCATTACCACTTATTTCATGTATAAGCGCCACCTAGTTAAAAATTAAAAAGCAAAAATTAGGTGTTTTCATCACAATATCTCTGGCTGACAAGGTCAAAACTGCACGAAATTAAAAGTGTAGGATCATTATGACACCCTCGAATGCATGCCAAGTTTTGTGTACTTTCGTTCATGGGGGGCCTTACAATAAAATAATTTATGTGTACATTTAGTGGCGATACACCAACAAGGATTCGGGACACTGAAAGACCGGGGTACACAAAACTTGGTGGGCATGTACCCCACATGGATAGCATGGAACCGTCATTCTTCGTTTTGATCTGTAGCCCCCAGCTGGACTGGACCCCGAAAGGAGGGTAGGGCAGACCACAGTTCTCTGTGAATATCTTGAGAACTGTAGGGCCTAGGATGACCAATTTTTCCATTATGTTTGCCTCCAGGGTCATGTTAACCCATTCCATGTGCACACATGTGCATAAACAGATACCTGCGCACACACATACATTTACAGTAATCATCATTATGACACATACTCACACAGTAGACATATATGCGCATGCATGCACATGCACAAACACACATCACGCAGGCAAACACACAAGCAGCACATACACACACACACACACACCCACACACATAAACATAAATTTGTACACGCACACATGCACATAATTCAAGAATTTTTCCGTCATCTACTCCCTGAATTTTTGGTCATTGATACCGGGACACACCGAACCACCGGGGTACATGAAATTTGGTGGGTATGTAGCCCCACTAGACTTTTACGGAAAAATTTCATTTCGTCCCCGGGGACCACCACCAGCCCCCGGGCTGGGCCCCCCGAACCGCAAAAAAAAAAACAGTTTTTCCTAAATAACTACCTGAACCGTGGCACTGAGGATGAAGAATCTTTTATGGTATGTTGGTCTCAAGGGCCCACATCAACCTGGCTCATAATCACTCATTTGTGATTTGCACCCCCCCCCGGTAAAAAATGAAAATGCAATATTATTCTGCTTTAATTGCCCCTATCTTCAGTTAAGATGTTCAGAACTGCACCAAATTTTATGTGTATGATTGACCTGGCATTCTCTGGGGGTATGCCAAGTTTCGTAGAATTTCATCCATGGGGGGTCTAAAAAATTAGGTTATGTGTACATTTAGTGACTGTACACTCATTGGCCTGTAAATGGCGGTGCACACATATACACATGCACACACACAGGCACCCACATACTATCGGTATTAGAACGGCCGATACATAATTACAAATTCAGTAGGATTAAAAAGAAAGCCAAAATAAATATTCATCATCATCATCATGGCTGCATTTTCAGTATTGGCGATAAGTAGTCGTTTGTCCACTAGATGGCATCGTTGCAGTGAGGCGTAATTTTGTTGGAAGTTAAAAGTGGGTTGGAAAAACAATGGGCGCTTCCTACAAGGACTGTAATTTACAGCGAACATCTAATAAGGATAGGGCGATGTTCACATGAAGTGTAATTCCCATTTCTTCTTGAAGCGAAATAAATCTGAGGATGTTTATCGGACATGCTTGGTTTTACTGCAGATGCGTTAATCTTGTAATATCAATAAGGACCTAGGTAATGTTACGTTAAGCGTTGGTTGAGTGATGGAGGCATTTGATTGATTGCATTTGTAGAAAACTATAAATGCGGTTATACCAAACAAATTGATAGCAGCACTGTTTGTATCTTCGACTGTCATTTATTGCACGTGCTACAAAATCATTCTGTGCAATGGAAGATTTACCAACGTTACACCGGTCTGATACAGTTTTGCCTATACATCGTGAGACTGAGGCGCCTGTTTATTTTGTTTTAAGTGCGTGCAGGGTGTGAGAGGGGAATCGATGTGCTTTGATTACAGCTTGGTAGTTGTAGTCTTGTGAAATTAAAAAGCGTGTGTGTGAAGTATCAAACAATGACACCTTCATTTCATTATGGCTGCTTTAGCAACACACCTTAAGCTACTGTGTAGTGGGTCCCATTTAGAAGTGGCTACTTCATTGGCTTTCCTTGACTCATGGAGCTGCTTGAATGTTATTACAATTTTTAAGCCCGCGATATGGCAGTTTAAGTCCGCTTGATACTGTAAGGCGTAAGCCATTGGTTTTCAAAGGAGATTTTATTTGTGTCGCCAGCATAGCCTATTGACAATTTATGTTGTAAATAGGCCTACCTTATAATCCTACCTGTAGCTTAGGAAGCTAACAGCTTTCTATTAGGATCTAGTTTGTTAGTTACCGTTTTGTCATAACTCCCTGATGCATTTTGCATTTAGAATAGCCAGGCGTGTATATCTCAATCGGAAAATTAAACAATATCGGGTGCCTATGGACTAGGCTGGGTGAACCAGCCTGATCTGCCCGCTATTTATTTTTTGATTTCTTAAAAGATTGAGCTTGGTCTGATGAAAGCCAGACTAGCCATGGACCTCAGTTACACAATGCAAGGGAACATGAATCAGCCTATATTTGCACGAACAATAGCGGACAAAAGCTCTTCAACTTTGGCCCGTTAAAATGTGTATGAACAGTCTAGCGGCGCATTTCATCAAGGCCCATTTGGACATGTCAGTTATTTGCACCACTGGTTAGATGTAAAACAGCATTTCGTTTCAGACTAGGCTACTGTTACTTAATTTGTGCATTAACAATAACGTTTCAGACTACTGTTACTTAATTTGTGCATTGACAATAAAGTATTACATGAACTAAAGATGACTAAAATCTTATGTAGAAGAAGAAACATTCACAAAAAAATCCATCCATCCAAAAATGACCTTTGTTTTTGATAGCTGTTGAAAACGGCATGGAACTGACAGAGATGTTTTTGTTTATAAATACACAAAAATAAATAAATAAATAAATAAATAAATAACATTATGCTGATACCTTTTGCTTTTCCCAAATACAATGTAGCCTACAGGTGTAAGTGACCTTTCATCAATCCAGTTGCAATGGATGAACTGTGATGAACTGCCCTACTTGTGATTGTTTAGAGATTTTAAAGGTTTTATAACAATGCTACATCTTCTTTGGCTATTCTACAATCTATTCACCTTTTCAGCACCAGTAGGCTACTTTCTGTGCAGCCGCACACACACTCAGGCATGCCAAACAAGCATACACAAAAGTTTCAAGAGTGGGGGATGGAGTAAAATATGGAGACAAATTGAAGTGTGATTTATTTTGGCGGAGCGGATGTACAGGACTGCGGCGGTCATATTTTGTACCGCTATGCGGTACATCTAGTTATGCATGCCCACTTCTTTAATGCTACACGCTAGATAGAGCTCTCAACCTAGCCATTCACATACATATTTAGGTCCAAGAGTGGCGTGTTGGGTGGAGGTCTGGGGCGAGGTGTGGTTGGTCGTGGTAGTGGGGGCGTGTGTATATGCTGGGGGCCTGGGGGGATGGGTGGCGCAGGTCCTCCCTCTGTCAGCTCATCGCATTATAACTGCGGGGGCTCGGTGGAACTGTGGCCATTAATGGGTGCCAGGTTGTCAATCAGTCAGGCAATCAGTTATTCTTATTATTACACTCAGTGTTGTGCCAGTTCACAGCTTTTCTGAACTAGTTCAAGTTCAGTTCATACTGTTTGCTCAGCCTGTCACGTCTAGTATCAAACCATAGGGATTTCTATTGGCTGGCCGTGAGGCGTCATCGATCACACTGCTCTATTTTGTTAGAGAGTCTTAAAGGCGGGTTAACAGGATGATGACAGTCCTGACGGTGAACGACAAGGAAGGTGGTTTTGGCGAAGAGCGGTTGTTTGAATCGGCGTTGGCATCAACTTTGTAGGAGTTGGACTTGTGCTTTTTTCTTTGAAAGTTGAGCAACACAATGCACTTAAGTCATTCCTTTCAAGAAGGATGTATTTGCCGTGTTGCCGACCCGGATCACGGATATGGTATTGGCGCTGGCCTATTGCATGCCTAGGCAGTTTGAAAGACAATTCTCTGCCTGCCCCTTGGATTAAGCGAGGTGAATGGTTCGATTCCAGACTATACATTTCAATGATATAGGATGGCCCGCCAGGCTATCAGACATTACCACAAAGTAATGAAATACGTGTGGCAGGACATCTGTAACAGAATAATTACAACTCCTCTCCTCTGAAACCCTCCCTCTCTGTGTTCCAGCTTCTCTCCTCCTGGCCCAACAGCAAGCCAACCTTACACATATGCACACACACACACACACACACATCCTCACACACTCACTACCTCACCCCACCCACACCCCATCCCAACACCACCTCATTCACACTCTCAGAGCTACCATCCGCACCCCCCCATCCCCCCCTTCTTGTCATTCCGGTCATCAATTTCATCCCTGATAATCATATCTGTAATCATCCTGGACGCAAATCATCCTTAGCCTTTCTGTTATTAATGTAATGTTGTGTTAATAAGCCATGTCAATGTGATGTCTAGTTAAGTTACAGTATGTGTTTGTGTAATGTACATCTGTTTGTCTGATGTAGTATTCTTGTGCATGTCGTTGTAGTGTTGCATTTTCTGTAATGTCAATGGTGTTTGCAATAAAAAAAAAAAATACATTCAGTCTGTCTGTTAGTGTTAGTGTCTCTGTGTGGGTGTACTAGTGTGTGAGTGTGAGTGTCTCTGTGTGGGCGTACTAGTGTGTGAGTGTGTGTGTGTGTGTGTGTGTCTCCGTGTGGGTGTACTAGTGTGTGTGTGTGTGTGGGTGTACTA
>NC_063211.1:492500-535000 GCF_017589495.1 Alosa alosa | reverse complement strand
CACACACACACACACACATACAAACACACACACACACACACATACAAACACACACACACACACACACATGCACATTACACACACACACACACACACATACAAACACACACACACACGCACGTACACACACACACATACAAACACACACACACATACAAACACACACACACACACACACAGAGTGGCACAATGGAGAAGTTTGCCGTGAACGTCGACTACTAGGCTGCAGCCTTCCAGGCCGCGGTCCATCCCTCCAATGAGCATCGTCAAAACAGTAAACGTCATCGACAGCGCCACAGTTTGTCTGAAAGCGCAACGAGATACTTGAGGTTGGAGGCTGTAAAAGCCGGCGTCTTTGGAGCTAACAGTGCTAAAATCAAGGATTTGACAATAAAAGAGTTACACATGTACACCGATGTTTGGTATTAATGTACCTTACAACCTATTAGCCTACTACATCGATGGAAATGGGCCTGTGTTGCGCTGTATCAATGTTACGTTATATCCTCAGAAACAGACGATAAAAAAAAAACGCAATTTCATGGATGTTTATGTGTCTGATTGGTGGGCAGTTGTTTATTCGATGCTAATTGAATGTGATAATGATGTCGTATCTTTCTTGTCACTCAATCTGTAAAATTGTCACTCTGAGGTAAATTGCAGGAACGGGACACCCAGATCAATGCAGTGATTAATTTGACCCATTAATCACTGCATTCAAAAGGTGTTGACTTGTCAATGTAGCCTAAACAAATGCAGACGTTACCTGAATGTTACTTACCTATGTGTTGATATTGTGTGGCCCATGGGTTCATCTTTGATCAATATTAAGGCTAAATAAATAACTGTGGAACTGGGATTGGCGAAGAAACTTGATTGTTTGGCTATTCCTAATGGAAATTCTTCGTTGAAATGCAGCACAAGTTAATGGACAATGGCTAGACTAGGTTATGAAGTAATGGTCTACATTATGTACCGGTAGGCTGTGTAAGTGTTTATGTGCACAGCAAGACACTTATTGGCTATTCTTCAAATTTCTTAAAAATATTACACTAAACACTTTCACTCACAGAAAAAAGATCAGATGGTCCAAAATGAACAAACTTTATTACAGATACAGAGATACAGTAAGACAGTAACATATCAAAAAAGCAGAGGTGTGTTTGTAAATTTACATTTCTTATCCTAGTGAGGATTCAAGGATGTTTACAGTCACTTACATGCTTAGAAATACAATAACTTATGTTTATGGGTTGTTATCAGATGTTATCTTTACCAAATTGATGTATGTGTAATGGCGTGGGCTCGTTCACACCATCACATAATGGGGGAAGAAAGACAGTTGTAAAGTGCAATCTAGCTGGTCAATAATATGTATCTAGGTATGTTGGTGAAGTGTTGTGCCTGTATTGATGTAGTGAGCGTCAAGTAGATCAATGTCGGAATGTTAGCTGTGAAGGAAGAAAATCATAAGAATCATTAAGATAAGAGTGAGATACAGAATGATAAAGAGTGATTACTACATAATCAGTTACCATAGCAACATCACACTAAATCAAATGTTGGCCATTTAGTTAAAGGTGCGATTTGTAGGATTGTTACCGAACGTTCTGTAGGCCAAAATCAAAACACTGGTGAACGTTCTCAAGACTACCAGACGCGAGCCTCTTCTGGGTTGCCAGATGTAATGAAGACTTAGCTAACGTTAGTTGACCTGCAGCTGCTTTAACGTTTCTCCAACCATGACCCAGCTACACATTACCTCTCTAACCAACGTAACATATTTAGCTGAAGTTAGCGATGCAGATGAAGTTTAGCATAGGCTACCTGTTGTGGAGAAATATGGCCAGCTCTGCGTCAGACTTGATATTCTTCGTTTGACGAAGACGTCACCATCTCAGGAAGCTCCTCCGATGTCCACTAAATTTGTTTCTTGTTGTAATTTTGGAAATTTGCCTGCCTCTTGTAGGCGTTCATGACTACAACTGACAGCTGTTGACAGTTGGCCTTTGCTAATTTGGCAACCCAAATAGGAGGACGCGCTAGCCCATTATTAATACGCTATTCTAGAATGAATCGTTCAAAACATAAACGAAAATTCCAAGAGATTCCGCCCCGTAACTGATTTTTTTTCATGGGTTTTACGGAGTTTCACGGGTTAGAGTAATGTTGTCAAATAATCCATTACTTCAATTCATCGTGTTTCCTCACTCTCTGACAACATATGGTGATCATTTTTGGAATGGTTACAGTTTATTTTCCATTATTTCCTACATACTGGACCTTTAATGTTGATATTTATAGTATTTGACAGATGCTTTTGTCCAAAGCGACTTACAGTACATAAACACCACATTATTAGTTATGAATAATAGTTTCAACTAGAAATGTAATGCCAGAGGAATTACAATAGTGGATGGAAAGCTGCTGGCTTATAGACAGGTCATCTGCTGGAAACATTAGGCCTAGTTTTTGGTCAAAGTTTTCTCCATGGATTCCTGGTCAGAACCCCTATTGGAACAGATTAAAACTTGGGGCATGTTGAATTTTGTCCAAATATTCAATATGGCCACCATATTCCAAAATGGCACATTATTACACACTTTTTGCTATGCTATGGGGACATTTCCGGTAAAAACAGTGTCATTTTAGCAAAAAAACTGTTCTTTTCTATCAAATACATATTTACAATGGTTAACTGATGATTTTAAAACCCTAGGTATTTTTCTAACAATTTTTAATCATAAAAAAAATATAATTTTGTCAGATATTTGTCAGATATCAGAAATCATCAAATTTCCTTCAAACCTAAACCTCTTACAGGTTAAATACAGTTGAAATACAATAGTCCAGTTTGGATATAACCATAGCCTGCACAAGAAGTTGTGTGGAATCTTGTATCAGATAAGGTCTGATCTTCCTAATGTTGTAAAGGACAAGCCAACACGATTTTGCAATTGAGGCTACATGCTCAAAGAAATTAAGTCGGTCATCAATTATGACGCCAAAGTTACGTGCCGATCTAGTTGGGGTCAGTGAAGTTGAGTCAAGCTGGATGTTAATCTGTTGGGGAATACCCAGTAAACAAAATAAAGTCCTGGTGACGTCCCCTAAAGGTCCCCTGGCGAACGTCACCTCCTCGACATTGTGTAGGGTTCCCTTTTCGTCCCGCGGACCTCTGTCCGAGGGAGGTCTAAAAGACGTCCACGAGACTTTGAGAGGGCGCCCTGTAATGGTCACCGCGACGTTATGCGGCAACGTTTATATTTCCGCGATGGTAAAAAAAAAAAAAACATGAAGCGCGATTTGGTATTACATCCTGTAAATCTCAGCGTTGCTAGGAGAGAGGTAGACGGAAGATGAACACGCATTAAAGACTTGTTCTACAACTATGCAATTAACTTTACTCACCTCATATTTTCATTTATACCGGGCTAGCATGTGCTGCTTTCACATCTACGGTGTCATTTTCTTAATAAACTAATACGACGTTTTAATGGGCATATCCCGTAGCATATTGTTCAAAACATCATCAGAGTAGGCCTAGGCTAGCCTAAGATAAATTGTTCAAACCATATTGTTTCAAAATATTAAAAACTAATAATAGCCAAAAATACTAAATGAATCGCAATGCATGCTGGGAAGCAAAACTCAACATGAAATAAAGTAGGCTACATGAAACATAACTAGAATGCATTGACGTTATATCCACTCGTTTTCTTGGACCTGCTGTGATCAAACAGGGACAGCCTATACATGTAAGCCTTTCTTCCTGGAACATTGCAGATAAAGAAAAATGTATCGTTTTCTCTAGGCTATGAATGCTCTTTGTAGCCAACTTTAAGATGAAATAAATAGATTCTGATGTTTCTATTCTATATCATTGTTTTATTAATAAACAGTAAGGCTCTGGTGAGGCAGAGAGCTTCTGCTCCTCGTTAGAAATCTCATCGGATATGTGCACTCTTTGCTGTTTCCACAAGGAGCTGCTGTAACATCGGGGACAGCTATGAGTGACACTTTTAAACGCGAGCATGCGTCAAATAAATTACAATGATATTTAAACAAGTCATGAAGAAGCAGTATCCTTAATTCTTCTGCAATGTAGAGCTAGATCGTTTTGCTTTACAAATTAAGTAGTCATTTCTGTTGCTAGACAACCCTAAACAAATGCTTACGTGGTCTGTTTTTAACATCTAACAACATTTTAACAACTAGTTTTATTGCATCGTATTCAGCTCCAAAAGCCGGTTCAGTCCCAATTCGGCCGTGTGTGTGTTTCTGAAAATAAAACAGATAATAAGTACGTGACTACGTACTTGCAGCATGTCTGCATGAATTATGTAGCACATATACATTTTGAGTTTAACGTTAACCCTTTTCCCAGTTTATGAAGTTGTGCGTCTATGCAAAGTAGACATATGGTTCTACTTTGCTCATAGACGCACAACTTCATAACTGTATGATATGTTGCCTTAGACTACGGTAGGCTAATGCAGCTACTGCTAGAGACTAGATAGATAGATACTTTAGTCATCCCCAGATGTGTAACGTGAAGTCGTGCATGGATGTGATGTCTCCGTCCTGCAGGGGGTAGCCAGAGCGCTCTCAACTCCGCTGCCATGTGTGAATAAACAAACGTCCCCCCCATGTCCCCGGTATAACGTTATTGTCAGGTCCTTAGGAGGTATTTGAAATGACCAAATGCAAATGTCATCCGAGGGACCTGACGGTGACGTCCCCAGAAAGTCCTGCACCGGACGTCACGCAATAACCAAACGATAACTTGCTCCGGACGTCAATAAGGTCACGGGAACGTCCGCTAGAGAACATGACGTTCGGGACCAATCGGGGACATTGTGAATGTCGGCATGAGGTCCGGGGGACGTCCCGTGTTTGTCGGGTAGCTGTTTTAGCTGGAAACACCAAAGGCTCAGTTTTTGAGAGATGAAGTTGAAGGTGTCGGTCTATCATCCAGACTGAAATATCAGGCATGCAGAAATCTGATGGGGAAACAGTCCTCAGGTGGTAAAGACAGGTAAGGCCGTCCGCATAGCAGTGAGTCAAATCCATGGGAGTGAATGGTCTCACCCAAGGAAGTGATGTAAATAGTGCCCTAATACTGATCCTTAAGGCACACCTGTGGTGAAGTCATGATACTTTGATACAAGACACACTGAAAGAACGCCCTTTAAGGTAGGATTCAAACCAAGATCTTTCCCAGAAATTCCCTGTTCAGACAGTGTAGAAAGGAGAATGTCATGGTTTACAGTATCAAAGGCTGCAGGTAAGTCTAGTAGAATTAATACTGATGACTGAGCAGACTCCTGATTTGAGGTGCTGCTGTTTACGGGTTTGAGTCCGGGCGTGTGCAGGGCTGAACCACGCAGGTTAAACAGGATGTGGTGGAATTTCACTTGCGGACAAGTCAAAAATGCTCTTCAAAAGATTTATTGATGAACTATATACAAAAAAAGAGAAAACAAGAAAGAGGCTAAATATTTCATTGTCCATTTTCAAATCCGGCGCTGCGGTCACATGTTTGAGTTACTGCGCAGCCTCTCACACTGGCAAGCACTTCGGCATAGCACCCAACCACTCCCCCGACGCACAGGTCCAGGGCGCTTTTATCTGTTGACTGACAGCTCGGATTGGAACTCCAGCATGACGTCATGATGGCCAATTAACGCACCTGCGCTCACACAAAGAACGGGGAAAAAGGCACAACACAGGAACAGTAAATGTAAATAGGTTACATTAGCTACTCTCAATGCTTCAGTCACAGACAGAGCAATTTCAGTAGAATGACCACTCTTGAAACCACAGTCTAGCAGTTTGTTCTGATACAGGAAGTCATAGACTTGCTTGAAGAACACTTCCTCCAAAGCCAACAAAAAAGGAAGAAGGGAGACAGGTCTGTAGTTTTTCATCAATTGTATGAAGTGTACTTTTTTTAGCAAAAGAGATAACCCTTGCCTGTTTAAAAGAAAAAGGAACTATTCCAGAACTGAGTGTAGTAGTAGTATTAAACACATGCATGACTGCTGGCAGAACAGCAGGTGTGACAGACTGCAGAAGAATAGACGGGACAGAATCCAAAGGGCATGTTGTTGGATGACTTTATTGAATCAGTAGAGAAACCTCTTCAAGTGGAGAGAAAGAGTCCAACAATCCACAGGCAAAGCTCTCCTAATAGGCTCATCAAACTGAGCACTTATCCTGTTGTGTTTGCAGTCAAATATGACCGATTGACGATTCTTCTCTCTAAAAAATATTTTTAACTTATTCTCACTACCATGAGGCTTCTTGGCTTTGTTAACACAGGGCATCTGAACACACAAAACAAATTTTGATATTTTGCATAACAGTTTGAGTGTTTAATTTACCTTTTTTAACTGTTTTATAGAACACCCATGCGTATATTTGGTCAAAAATGACTGGCCATTAGAAATGAATGGGTGAAAAAATGGTCAGTGTATAAAATTGAGTCCAGGCACACACTTATTGATCAGATGGACTGTATATGCACTTCTGTACATTAAAACACACACACAAACACACCCTCACTCCCTCTCTTTGCTTCTATGTCAGCCCCCACTGGAACCTTTCCCTTTCTGACTTGCATGAGCTCAGGTCAGTGAGGCCTGCAGGCCATGAATAACAAATGGAAGTTTAAAACTGGTTATATCCAATAGAACACAAGTTGATACAAAGGTCTATCACAACATTAGATGATAATATGTTACTGTGTATTTATAACAAGTTATAATGCAGCTGTCATTTTTGACCGGGAACACAAAACTAGTAAACATAAAACGAACACAACAGGGTGAAGCAATTTGGTGAAGCACTTTGATACAAGACACACTGAAAGAACGCCCTTTAAGGTAGGATTCAAACCAAGATCTTTCCCAGAAATTCCCTGTTCAGACAGTGTAGAAAGGAGAATGTCATGGTTTACAGTATCAAAGGCTGCAGGTAAGTCTAGTAGAATTAATACTGATGACTGAGCAGACTCCTGATTTGAGGTGCTGCTGTTTACGGGTTTGAGTCCGGGCGTGTGCAGGGCTGAACCACGCAGGTTAAACAGGATGTGGTGGAATTTCACTTGCGGACAAGTCAAAAATGCTCTTCAAAAGATTTATTGATGAACTATATACAAAAAAAGAGAAAACAAGAAAGAGGCTAAATATTTCATTGTCCATTTTCAAATCCGGCGCTGCGGTCACATGTTTGAGTTACTGCGCAGCCTCTCACACTGGCAAGCACTTCGGCATAGCACCCAACCACTCCCCCGACGCACAGGTCCAGGGCGCTTTTATCTGTTGACTGACAGCTCGGATTGGAACTCCAGCATGACGTCATGATGGCCAATTAACGCACCTGCGCTCACACAAAGAACGGAGAAAAAGGCACAACACAGGAACAGTAAATGTAAATAGGTTACATTAGCTACTCTCAATGCTTCAGTCACAGACAGAGCAATTTCAGTAGAATGACCACTCTTGAAACCACAGTCTAGCAGTTTGTTCTGATACAGGAAGTCATAGACTTGCTTGAAGAACACTTCCTCCAAAGCCAACAAAAAAGGAAGAAGGGAGACAGGTCTGTAGTTTTTCATCAATTGTATGAAGTGTACTTTTTTTAGCAAAAGAGATAACCCTTGCCTGTTTAAAAGAAAAAGGAACTATTCCAGAACTGAGTGTAGTAGTAGTATTAAACACATGCATGACTGCTGGCAGAACAGCAGGTGTGACAGACTGCAGAAGAATAGACGGGACAGAATCCAAAGGGCATGTTGTTGGATGACTTTATTGAATCAGTAGAGAAACCTCTTCAAGTGGAGAGAAAGAGTCCAACAATCCACAGGCAAAGCTCTCCTAATAGGCTCATCAAACTGAGCACTTATCCTGTTGTGTTTGCAGTCAAATATGACCGATTGACGATTCTTCTCTCTAAAAAATATTTTTAACTTATTCTCACTACCATGAGGCTTCTTGGCTTTGTTAACACAGGGCATCTGAACACACAAAACAAATTTTGATATTTTGCATAACAGTTTGAGTGTTTAATTTACCTTTTTTAACTGTTTTATAGAACACCCATGCGTATATTTGGTCAAAAATGACTGGCCATTAGAATGAATGGGTGAAAAAATGGTCAGTGTATAAAATTGAGTCCAGGCACACACTTATTGATCAGATGGACTGTATATGCACTTCTGTACATTAAAACACACACACAAACACACCCTCACTCCCTCTCTTTGCTTCTATGTCAGCCCCCACTGGAACCTTTCCCTTTCTGACTTGCATGAGCTCAGGTCAGTGAGGCCTGCAGGCCATGAATAACAAATGGAAGTTTAAAACTGGTTATATCCAATAGAACACAAGTTGATACAAAGGTCTATCACAACATTAGATGATAATATGTTACTGTGTATTTATAACAAGTTATAATGCAGCTGTCATTTTTGACCGGGAACACAAAACTAGTAAACATAAAACGAACACAACAGGGTGAAGCAATTTTCAGTGAAAATGTTGCAAAGTCATCTGCTGACAGTGAAGTAGCTGATGGCAGTGGTGGAGGATTGAGAAGAGAAGTGAAGTATGGCAGTGGTGGAGGATTGAGAAGAGACTTGAAAGTTGAAAAAGTTTTCTACTGTCAGTTGCACTCTCAATCTTGCTCTGATAGAATAATTTGCAAGTTAAACAGTTAAATTAGTCTTTTTTGCAAGTTAAACAGTGAATGAAAAAGATGATAGCAAAGACTGGTAGTTACTAAGACCATTTCCATCTCTGGATTTACGTCCTTTTCTCTCAGCAGCTCTAAGTATTGTCATTAATATAGTAATAGTAATAATATATCTAGCCGAGTGATAAAATAGTATTTTTTGTAATTCCATCACCTTTATGGAACTATCTTGTTTCTTATATCAATTAACATTTGTCAAAATGTTTTTAATAAAAAAAACCCTCTTGCTTAGCCAAAAGAGTAGACCCAAATAGATAGATAGATAGATACTTTATTGATCCTCAAGGGGAAATTCAAGGGTCTCAGTAGCATACAGACATCACACACAACATGCACTTACAGCAGAAATGGTAAACATGAGTATAAGTATAAACATATAACTAAACTCCACTGTACAATAAAGACAGTAGAAGATAAGACAGATAAGAAAACTAACAAAACGAAATACTAAATACACTATATTAGTTAAATTAAGAAAGTCCAATGTGCTTGAGGGTGATCAAGCATAAGACGCTTGTAGTGACAGGGCCAGGACTGTTGAGGTGCTAAAGGGAGTGAGTGTCATGGTGAAGGTGCCAACAGTAGTTCCAAGTAGTTCACCATTTGGGGGATATTATTACATTTTTATTGAGTTTTTGGGAAAATGTCTAAATACCATATGTTGTAATCTGTTTAAGTTAAGGTACCCAATTAATTTGAACTGTATTTAACCTGTAAGAGGCTTATGTTTGAAGGAAATTTGATTATTTCTGATATTTGACAAATATCTGACAAAATTATGATTTTTTTTAATGATTTAAAATTGTTAGAAAATACTTAGGGTTTTAAAATCATCAGTTAACCTCTGTAAATATGTATTTGATAGAAATTTAGAATTTTTGCTAAAATGACACTTTACTGGAAATGTCCCCATAGCATAGCAAAAAGTGTGTAAAAATGTGCCATTTTGGAATACGGCGGCGATATTGTTTTTTTGGACAAAATTCAACATGCCCCAAGTTTTAATCTGTTCCGATAGGGGTTCTGACCAGGAATCCATGGAGAAAACTTTGACCAAAAACTAGGCCTAATGTTTCCAGCAGATGACCTGTCTATTAATGTTGGTGGGGCGATTCCTGAAAAAAAAAAACATTGAATCACTTAATCTTTCAGTTCATACAAACCCTCTTACCAAAAAAACAGAGTGTGTCTGACATTCACACTCAAGGTGGGTTTGACCTTGACATTTGACTTCATCATTGAGTCCATACAAATGTTCACACCAAATTTGAAGCATGTACGTCAAGCCCTTCTGAAGTTGTGACACAAGCACGAAAGCTGGCCTTTGGAAAATGTAGTTCAGAGAAAGCCTAATTGCATGCAATGCAATAGGCTACCTGCAAAACGGGGCTTTCAGTTGGTGTTGATGACTGCTCATTCTGCACCCAGATAACAATTAGTCATTGAATCTATGTTAAATCAACATTACTTTGTCAGCGTTAAATCATTGAATCAGTCGCACTGCAACATTGATTCTACATCCCTTTTGCGTGTACGGGGGATTACTGGCGAGTGTCACTCCACTTCATCACTCCTCTTCATCCCTCCCCTGCGGTCCGCACTCTGGTCTCAGCCACTCTCCTCACAGCTAATCACCGCCACGTAGGGCTGGCCGATATGGCTAAAAAATAATATTGCAATATTTTTAGTCTTTTTCACAATATACGATATATATCTCAATATTTTGAAATTTTATCAAAAGGACTTCATGAATTCTCACTTTCACCCTGTGGTGTTTTAAACCATGCCAATATGATACAGTAGGTTAGGATAAATCATACCAGTCCAATCCCTGCAAATGATATCCGCATGATATCCGTATTAAACATTCTTGGTTTTTCACAGGTTTCTAAATTTGCATGTAAAAGCAAATTAGACTGATGATGCAAAGTTTGCTAGCAAGTAAGCTAATATGGAAAGTTTGCTAGCAAGTTAGCTATGGCTAAGATGGAGAGTCTGTTTAGGGAATGTGTTGTGTTTGAAGATATCGCCATCTAGCTTAGGCGGAGTAAAACATTAATACTTTGGCCTATGACAGTGTTTCTCAAACTTTTTCAGTTTCAGGACCACTTAACTAACCCTAGCTAAAAAAAAAAAAAGATTAGACCTACTTCAACAGTAGCCTATAATTAGTCTACACAATAGGCCTACTCACTGAACCACCTTGCTTATTGTCTTTGCACTTTGCTTATTGTGTGGATTCATAATGTATGAATTAAACTGGCATATCTTACATAGACAGTGTTGCAGAACTGTTTTTACATACAAGTTGGTTCAATATTGCAAACAACTCATCTATATTATATTTTACCATGTCTGCTCGCGGACTACTTGGGATAGCTTGCGGACCACCGGTGATCCCGGACCACACTTTGAGAAACACTGGTCTAAGAATATGACAGTGGTCCAGTCAAATCTTTTACTGTCTATGGTCAAATCCCATCCAAGCTATAACTGTAGCTCGACTTACCTGTGCATGTAAACATACTGACTGACAAAAAATCAGAATGAGTAATTATAACAGACGAGTAGCCCTGTGGACACACAATATTTTTGGAAAATTGAGATGTGTGAAACACTATTTGACTCAAATGGTAATCAGAAATAATTTGTTATAAAAAAAAGACTAAAATGTGTTGACTAAAACTGACTAAGACTAAGATACCTTTAGTTTTCTTTTGACTAAAACTAGACTAAAATGACGAGACTTCTAACAAAAATGATATTTGAATGACTAAATATGACAAAGACTAAAAAGGACATTTCGTCACAAGACTAAATTAGAAATAGGTGACAAAATTAACACTAGTATGGAAATGCACCAGTTTATCTTTTATTTCTTTGCATTGTGCAGGCTACATTCACAAATTATACATTGGCCTACATAAACAGAAGATAAGAACAGGAAAATGTATCGGATCCATTGTTTATTGCGACTGCGAGATTGGTAGCCCAATTAGCCTAACAGTCAGTGATAGGTTAGCCTATGTGACTGTCCGTGCGGCACACCCTTATTCAACATGACTCCTAACTTTGGTTGAAAGATTACAGAAGCTAGCTTAGCTGTGACCATATCCTGGGTAATATCCTAAAAGCTAATGCTATTTTACATAGTAAAATCTGCATTAGAAAGCCTGGTCATCAGTTGCCAGTTTGTATGGCTAATTATTTTGCCTAGACTGCAATGAAAAAGCTTCGTATTTAGGGGTGGCAAAGCTGATATACAAACCACAAAAAGGGGCAAACATGTACATGCTGAAGGGCAAAGGGAATATCACAATGTTTTACTCTGGCCTTTTTTGGGATAGGCTATGTATTGGCAGACAGCCCTAACTTACCGTTGTCGTTGACACACCCGCTCGCTTGACTGCCGGTGCAAACAAGTACAGTAGCCTGTGCTTTGACACTCTCCGTGCGTGTAGGCCTACTGTAGCGTGCATGTCAGATAACCCTTCCCCCTCCCCCACCCCCTCTGTTTTTCAGCAAATCGTATGACGACGTTTCTTGTACTGTTGTGCTGGCTGTCGGAATGATCAGCAGCACAAATAAGTTCGCTAAAATATTGGTGGGGACAATTTTGTCATCTTAAAATATTGATTAGGACTAGTCCTTAGCGTCCCACCCTAAATCGACGCCCATGGGGGGTACTGTCCGTTTGAACTCTGTTTTGTCTCCCCCTAGTGGCCATTGCACTCTTTGTTCTTTTCCCGCCACTTCTTAGTTCACCTGTTCCTTGTTTGAGTTGATTAGTGTACTTAAACCCTGCAGTTCTACTTTCATTGGTCAGATCGTCCCAGTGTACTTAAACCCTGCAGTTCTACTTTCATTGGTCAGATCGTCCCAGTGAAAACAGAGCCTTGTTTGAGAGATTTTTGTGCTATTAAGCTATTTCTCTAGTAATTGAGACAGGAAATAGCTGACTACGCTTTGCCCTTTCTTCTTTGGATTGTTTGCCTTTACCGCCTCTTCTGCCTGTGACTTGGATATTGTGTCTTGCCTTCTGCCTGTGACTTGGATATTGTGTCTTGCCTTCTGCCTGTGACTTGGATATTGTGTCTTGCCTTCTGCCTGTGACTTGGATATTGTGTCTTGCCTTCTGGACTGGATGATTTACCAGAGCCTGCCTGCTCCTCTGATAACTGACCCTGCTTGTGACTTGGATATTGTGTCTTGTTCTGAAGCACTCACTTCTGTTCTGCACTTGATTCCCACCCTGAACCCTGACAAAAACAGAGGCTTCATGGCCTACTGTATGGCCCATCTTCTGGTTTGTTGATTATTTAATTTATAAAAACTGTAAAGAGTGCAGAATGGTTAGAAAAGAGGATGTTAATGGCTAGACAAACTTCGGTAACAGGGACCTAATCTTAATCTTTAACCCTAATCCTTACCCTAAACCTAACCCTAATCCTAACCCTAATTTGTTATGACAAAAACTGAATGACACTTAATAACAGAAGCGTTATGTCATAAACGTTTATGACTTGGTTATGACACGTTCATGACAGTGTCATGTCACTCTAATGTCGACACTGTCAAGTGTAACCCAAGTTTTATTCAGGGAAAACAATTCAGAAACAATTTCAGGATTTTAGCAGCCAAGTGACAATGGTTCAAATAAATGTCTTTGCATTTGCGTGGATGAGGTCACTAAATCAGTGATTACAAAAGCATTCCTTTCCTCTGTTTTTGTTTTAGAAATTGTACCCTGGGTGTGATGGATTGCAGAAGAGTGGATGGGATTGTGTCCAGAGTGCATGTTGTTGGATACAATGGGAATAAAAGAAATGTTAAAAGGAGAAAAAGAGTCCAACGATGCTATGGTACCATGTCTACACAAGGCTGTGCCCTTTTAAAAGGCTATTTGAACTGGGCACTAATCTTAGCAACTCTTTCTGTGAAAAATGTCATCTGCAGACAATCATCTGCAGACAGTGAAGTAGTTGATTGATTGGAGGATTGAGAAGAGTCTTCAAAGTAGAAAAAGGTTTCCTACTGTCAGTGGCATTCTCAACTTCTCTCTGATAGAATGCCTTTTTAGAAAATGTCACTGTGGATGAAAAGGCCGATAGCAAAGACTGCTAGTTCATTGGGATCTCTGGATATTTATCATTTTCTCTCCGCAGCTTTAAGTTCCCTTTGCACTGTTGGGATACTGTTTATGGGTGACACAGTTTAGAAAGAGAAAGAGGACATGTTGTGTTTACACAAGATGATGTAGAGCCAGGGATAGATTACTGCACGGGCCCAAGGGGTCAGGGGGCCCTGAAGCCCAAGCCTTTGCATGGAATCATTGCCTCAATATCAACAAATCAGGATGTAGGCTATGAATCTGATTGAATTTAGTATTGGCCTTCCCCAAAATGCACCAGAATACAGGAAATCACAACAAGTTAAAAAAAATGTCCCACATATGCGACAATTAGTGGGGGGCCTTTAATACATCTGGGCCCAGCGGCCCGAAAGTTCATAATCCGTCCATGTGTAGAGCAGAGTGGTTGGAGCATCATTAACCTCTCGTGACGAGAACGAACTCTGAGTAGGCAAAGCAGACGCTACCAAGGTGGCAAAGCCGACGCTACCAAGGTGGCAAAATGATTGCTTAAGGGCTTCTGAAATCACGCCGCAACAAAACCGTAGGAGGATGAACAGCTGGACTATGCACAGATACACAGAGTGAGACACACTGAGAATATGTAAGGGATAATGGACGACACGGTGATCTGTTTACAGAAGTTAATGCACGGTCGAGGTTGTAAAACGGCCCCGTCACAAAGCGGAGTGCCGTTTAAACCTCGTAATTTCTGTGAACAGACCACCGTGGAGTCCATTATCCCGCTTATTCCACTGTTGCTACTTGCGTTGTGTTCATTTCCTGTTACAATTTAAACGTTTTAATCACTAAAATGGTCTTGTTTGTAGAACTATTTTTTTTCCGACACATATCAACTAATTTCTCAACTTGCAGGACAAACTGCCGTTACTAGTTCTAAATAGATGGTTGCTATGGCCAAAGGCCAGTCGTTAGTTCTATCTCTCCCGTTGTCAAGCGGGCGTATCCCAAGATTCTGATGAACTTTAGCTTTGAAACGTCGCTATTTTACTTAGCCTGCTGTCATCCATCTAGCTAAAAGCCACCTCCGTCATATGCTACAATGTTGCAATGTTCTGAACGTCTGCATTTTACAGCTCGGATGCAACGTGACGGTTCATTTAAACTTCATGAGTTCGGCGAATTAATATACAAGTGTGATACGTCCAAAAAATGGATCTACTTCATAGGTGTGCAAATAACATTAATAACATCAATCAATAACAAATAACATTAATGGTCATTCTAAATTACGTAGGACAATGGGAAATTCAACCAAGCAGTGGAATAAACTAAAGTAATGAGCAGACACCTGTAATGGATTAATCACAAGATGTTCTGTAGCTCAGTCACGTAGCAGAAACACAGCTATGTAAGCAAGAGGACTCTGGACATTACATGAGTTAAGTAGGGAAACCAGAGTTCAGCTGAATAAGAGTTGCATGTCCATGTGAATATATCGTCTGCCATTCCATTCTCCTTCAGTAACACATACAAGCAAACAGAAAAAAAACATGCATAAACAAACCTTTGTAAGGTAGCTGTACCTTTCCTGAGTTTTGATTAGTTAATCATTAGTTAATCATGTGCACACACACAAGACAGAAAGTGAGAGAGAATTGTTCTGCCCTGGTACCATGTGTATTACATTTACTCCTGGTGAGCACTCCCCCATACCCAAGCCCCCGCCCCACACACACACACACACACACACACACACTCAGTAAAAGATCTAATGGCAGATTTAGCTCTTGGCTGTGTCTGCTTTCATTAGATCATGTGTTTTGGTGAAAGGGCCTCTGGAGGGAAGGACAAGTGGAGACCGAGTTGAGATGGAACGAGAGATGAGAGGAGGAGAGGAGGGATTCTTCTTTCTGTCTCTCATTCTCTCTCTTTCTCTATCTCTCTCTCTCTCATACAAACTGACTGAATAAAAAGCTTTAGTGACCCAATTTCTTCATGAGCCAAAGATCAATGATTAATGTATCTACTCACACATAAACCCATTAGTGTGTGTGTGTTTGCATGTGTGTGAGAGGATGTTAAAGGGAGAGAAATCAAAGTGAATTTAGCCTTCATATAACCTTTGTTCCAGTAGAAACAGGAAACAGTTAATGTGTACATTAAACACCTCTGTGCTTATAAGGGAAATACAAAAGGGCCTGCTCCAAAGAGTTTGCATGCTGGTCTCTCTCTCTCTCCGAGTGTGTGTGTGTGTGTGTGTGTGTGTGTGTGGTTGGGTGTGGGGAGTAAGCCCTGTGTTCTGTTTAACCTCAATTTCTTCAGAATCCAAGGGCTTTGATGATCAGAGAACAGGCCTAAACCCTTCACTGTTTCCACTTTTACACACACACACACACACACACACACACACACTAAGAGACACACTGTTGCACGCGTGCATGCATACTCACGTGTGCACACACACACACACACACTTCGCCAAATTCAAGCAACATTCTGCAATTCTTTTGGTACTTTTCCCACTTTGAATGTCTTTCAATTGACACTCTAGCAACACACACACAGCAGGGCTCTGAGGATGCGTCTGTCACTCTCTCTCTAGCAACACATACAGTATCCGACTTACCTCCTCCCATTTCTCTCTCTCTCTCTCATTCCCACTCTCCCTCTCTCTCATACTCTTTCTCTCTCTCTCTCTCCCTCTCTCTATCCCACTCCCCCCCTCTCTCACACACTTTCTCTCTCTCACCCTCTCTCTTACACACTCTCTTTCTCTCTCTCTCTCACACACTCTCTCTCTTTCTCACAGTCACACTTCCTCTTTCTCCTCCCCATGTCTCTGATAGTAAACAACACATTCCCACATTCTTTCTCTCCTTATTTTCTCAGAGCAGGGATTATCCCCTGACACACACACACACACACACACACAGGGGGAAAGACATGCGGGATCATATTTACCAATATGCACCATATAAAGGCCAGATTGTACTCCTGAGACGGCATACATCTGGCTGTAGCCTTTCCAAGTCTTGTCTCCAGTGTGTGTGTGTGTGTCTCTGTGTGTGTGTGTGTGTGTTATATCCTCAGATATGTAAAGAGAAAGAGAGAGCAACAACTCTATATAACTGACCAATAGTTTTGCCCTTGTTCAGGTCAGGTGAATGAAGAAGTCAGAAGGCAGAAATTAACAAGGCGTCCATTTTTTATTATTACTGGTATATGACCAAGGGATTTGGGGGTAGGCTTGTTGAAGTTTATGTGAGCTGCATAAGACACTGTGTTGCATTCGTTAAGTAGTTTAGGACACTCCGCGATTGCCGACTATTTTTGTTTTGACATGTCAGAGGTATCTGCAACAGCGTGTCACATGACAGTGGATAATTGTCTCGATAAGTTGTCGGTTATTTTCACAAAATAAATTAAACGAAACTTGAAATAAGAATACAGAGGACATGACCTTGTGTATCTATGAGGCCATGCCGAGCTGCTCTCCGCAGGCTTTGACCCATAAATAACAGAAGAAGTAGCGGCACTGCGTCGGATAACACCATAACCACAAGGGATAGTGTGCATCTCATTTGTAAAAGAATTAAAGTATGCATCACATAAAGTTTCCCAATTCACGGCGCAACATGGAATCAATTTGCCGCTCACTAAATTGTTTTCTGGTCAGTTGCTTTGGTCTGGTATGTAATAGGTGAACCAGAAAAGGTATTAACAAGCTGAGAGGGGGCATATCGTAGCGGACGTCCTGTAGTTCGGTAAATGAATCGATTCCTCTCCCGAGCTTGTACACTGGGACAAGAACAGTAGTTCAATTAAATGACCTAGTCAAGCTATAACCATAGATGGACTTAAATCTGCATGTAAATGTATTGACTATGTCTGCCCCTCCCCACATACACACACACTTAACAGCAGCAGTTTAAAAGCAAATACCCTCTTCTCTCAACTTCCTATGCATTTAGTCTAAGTGCCAACCAACTTTCTGTTTATGTACCAGACCCACATTCAATATCATCCATGCTCGTTAAGCTTGTTAAGCTCGTTAAGCTCTTGCTTCAGTACAGTATGTGTGTGTTTGCATGCTGTTTAGCATGTGCACGGTGGCAGTGGTTCTCTGGGCTCCACCACATTCCAACCCAACGGCACGCCTGCCTTTCTTCTCTGTCCCGAGACTGGAGGGCTGACTTTGATTTTGAGCCAACCTGGAGGAGATGGAAAATGTACTGAGCATCACAGCAGGGCTCTGAGGATGCGTCTGTATCCACCACAGCAGGGCTCTGAGGATGCGTCTGTAACTAAGCATCACAGCAGGGCTCTGAGGATGCGTCTGTAACTAAGCATCACAGCAGGGCTCTGAGGATACGTCTGTAAGCATCACAGCAGGGCTCTGAGGATGCGTCTGTATCCATCACAGCAGGGCTCTGAGGATGCGTCTGTAACTAAGCATCACAGCAGGGCTCTGAGGATGCGTCTGTAACTAAGCATCACAGCAGGGCTCTGAGGATACGTCTGTAAGCATCACAGCAGGGCTCTGAGGATGCGTCTGTACCCATCACAGCAGGGCTCTGAGGATGCGTCTGTAACTAAGCATCACAACAGGGCTCTGAGGATGCGTCTGTAACTAAGCATCACAGCAGGGCTCTGAGGATGCGTCTGTAAGCATCACAGCAGGGCTCTGAGGATGCATAATGCATATTGTTTTATTTGACAGATTTACTATTTTTGCATAGACATAGTACACATTACATTACAAATGGCTTTCCATTCTCCCTTTCTTCCTTATATTATCATTAAAAGTGTTGAAGTCTGGTCCTAAACCACCTCTTCTACACTCTTCGGAGATTATACAATTTCTAATACATACTCTGCTCAAGAAAATCTTTTGCGACCCAAACATAGCTTTGAGTTCTGGATGGAATTGCAACACACACTTTACTTTGTATTCTGGATGGAACATGCCACAAACTCTATTTTCTGTTCCAGACAGTAGCCCAAGAGTGGATCTCACTGCCCACCACAACTAGCCTCCATTGTAGTCTGTACAAGCGGTCCTCTGTGGGCAGCTGCCTGCACCTTTCCTCCCATCTCTCTGCCCAATTCTCATTAAAAGAACAACTCATGATGCATGGCAACCTGCATGGCAACAAGTCAGAGTAACCATGGAAATCTCCACCATCTGCTTGTGCTTTTTGCTTGGTGATTGTCACATTGTTTGTTTTTGCATGTGTGACTTGTTTTGGTGGCTATTTGTTTCTTTCCCGCGTGTGAGCGCTTTCTCTGTGGTGATGATTTTGTGTGTGTGTGTGTGTTTTTCTGTCTGTCTATCTGTCCTGCCTCTCTGCAGGTTTATTCAAAGTCAAGAACTTGAGAAACTAAAAGTTAAAGCAAACAGAAGGGTGTGTGTGTGTGTGTGTGTTATTTTCTGTCACTTGCTGGTGTGGTGGGAAATAAAAGCCCATAAAAGCCTTTTTGCTTCAGTGACCCACAAACAGAAAGCAGATAGCACTATCTATGTGTGTGTGTGTGTGTGTGTGTGTATGTGTGTGTGTGTATGTCTATTTGTACGGGTGTACGGGTGCCTATATGTGTGCGTTGCCCCCAGCACTCTGATGGAAAAAGATAAGCATGTTGAGGACGAGAGGACATGGACATGGAAAGGAAATCAGGAAGACGACAGAGCAGAGAAGAAAGGAGAAGCAATGAAAGCCCCCCACAGTGACCTCATAATTGTGCTCCCCCCACAGTGACCTCATAATTGTGCTCCCCCCACAGTGACCTCATAATTGTGCTCCCCCACAGTGACCTCATAATTGTGCTCCCCCACAGTGACCTCATAATTGTGCTCCCCCACAGTGACCTCATAATTGTGCTCCCCCACAGTGACCTCTCCCCCACAGTGACCTCATAATTGTGCTCTCTCTCTGGGCCTGTCCACACGGAGACGCTTTTTAGGTTAAACACAGAGGTTTTGCTTCGTCTTGGCCGAGCGTCCAAACGAATCCTGTAAACGCACTGCCCGAAACCGCACTTTTCTGAAACCTGGTCCCAGATTGGAAAAATCTGAAGCCCGTTTGAATTCGTTTAGACAGCGAAACCGCACATCCTGCTTGCGTATCGATGATGTCATCGCCACACCTCAGCTGCCCTTGACTTGCACTTATAGTATTGCATAACAATACTAGTTTTCATACATGACATTACCTACGATTACACTCCGTAAGATAAATATCACAACTGGTGCTGCGCAGCGCCGATAGCTTATGACTTGGTGGACTGAACACTGTTTTTTCCGGTGTTTTTTATGCATTCTAGCTACTGTCAGTGACGCGAGAGAACTTAAGTTATTAGGAAAGTGCGGTGTAAGTTTAGGCTACATTAATTTGTGCGTAGTGCCAGTGTCATTCATTTATTTTACATGTCTTACAACATATATACATGCATTCACAGTCGAGTGAAATCAGATATAAGCATACAAAGACGCTTAACGTTCACGTTAAGCCGATGGTAGCACACTGAATGCAAATGCGCGATTTGATGCAGGCAAACGTATTGACTGTTACTAACGAAGGTTTTATAGCAATATTATAAATGTGGCGACAGAACAGCCTAGAACTTGGGTAAGCCTTGCGTTTAGTAGCCTAATTGTGGTGATAGCCAAAACTAATGTGAATCACGGGCTATCCTACAACCAAAGAAAGTAAAGGTGATTAGTAGGCCTACCTGCGTTAGCCAAATAAAGGACGGGACTGCACCCTTCACAAACCGTAAAATAAAGTTTATTAGTTTTACAGTTGACTACAGTTGACAGTTCACCATCAGTCCACACAAACAATTCTAGTTTCCTTGCACTAGCCATTTCGTCGTAGCCTATTCTGTCTGTTTGTAAAGCGCAAGTTTTGTGCCGCCTGCTGAGTTCAGAGAAGTGGTGTTGCACTCTCTTCATGACGACATGGGCCACTTAGGTGTGGAGAGGGTAACTCAGATTCTACTGGCCCAAAATGGCTCATGAGGCAGAGAAATATGTGCGGAACTGTGGACTGTGCATCACTCGCAAAACACCTGCCAAGAAAGGCGCCTCCTTACACCAAATCACCAGCAGTGGTCCTATGGATCTCGTGTGTATTGACTTTTTGTCAATGGAACCCGATTCCAGAGGCATTAGTAACGTCCTGGTTGTGACTGATCACTATACCAGATATGCTCAAGCCTTTCCTGCAAAGAATCAGAAAGCCCTGACGGTAGCTAAGATCCTAGTCGAAAAGTATTTTGTTCACTATGGCTTACCTGTTAGGATTCATTCTGATCAGGGAAGAGATTTTGAGTCGAGACTGATAAGAGAGCTATTGACAACCTTGGGCATACGGAAATCACGAACGACTCCGTATCACCCGCAAGGGGACCCCCAACCGGAGCGGTTCAACCGCACGCTGCTCTCTATGTTGGCTATGTTAGGCCAAGAGAAGAAGAGGTCCTGGAGTCAGCATGTAGCCTCCTTAGTGCATGCAAACAACAGCACAAAAAGTGATGCGACGGGATACTCTCCTTACTACTTAATGTTCGGTAGGGAAGCTAGACTACCGGTAGACCTGTGCTTCGAGACATCCAAAGATGGAACTGAGGAGAGAAATCATTTCCAGTATGTCGAAAGCCTGAAACGTGACCTGCAACGAGCCTATCAACTTGCTAGTCAAGCGGCTGACAAGACTCACTTGAGGAACAAGAGAGCCTATGATCAAAAGGTCAGTTTTCAGAACATACAGGAAGGAGACCGTGTTCTTCTAAAGAATCTAGAAATTCTAAAGAAAAAAGGGAAACACAAACTGGAAAGTCGATGGAGTTCCCATGTAGTAGTAGGAAAGATGCCGAACTTACCTGTATTCCGTGTGAGACCTGAAGGAGGCAGAGGCGGAGTAAGAACCATCCATCGTGACCACATCTTACCTATTGGGCAATCTGTGAGGATCCCAGTGGAGCAAGCCTGTGAAGAAACCCCTTTAAGACCTACAGTGGGCAGTGCTTCGATTTGGCCAGCTTCACACTCCGGTCCTTGGCTATGGGATCACGCGGTATCACGCCGACTTTAATTTGTATTTTTCCAGTGAGGCGCTGCAACAACCCAAACAACCGGTAGATGGCTCAAGTGAGCAGGGTGTCTCAGTAAAAGAAATGGAGCCTGGAAAACCCTACACAGACTTCACTACAGACTTTAGCAGACTGGTTTAGAAATAATGTAATAGCCAGAAATATGCCTGCTCTGCCCTAATAAAGAAATATTTGGTTAACTGCGAGTGAATCCCGTTTGCAGCCGTAGAGATGCAGGACAAATTAAACATTCTGGTTTTCTCCATGATAGACAGACATGATAGACAGGCGATGATAGACAGACATCATTTGGACAAAATATAGAGTATTAACCTCCGTTGCTCAGCCAAATGCCTTCCTGTTCGTCCTGGTATCACGGAGTTACAAGCGATAAATGATTTTTGATGGTCAAGTTTACTTCATAAGCGGTTTATTTTTTGGATTATTAAAGAGTGTTTTTCATTTAAAGGTTTGACCGTGCTTATTCAGTAGAGCATTTAGTGCTCTCCCCAATCCCAGACGTTCACATTGCATGTTTGTTTGTAATGGATGCAACTTGAGATAGGCTATCGTTTGACAATGAGTTGTTAACAGAACCAAGACATATAGCCCAGCAGCAATCTAGGGACTGGAGGTAGTTATTTATTGAAGGGGCCACCGGAGGAATTTTGAGTGCTTCAGTTGGAAGTTGCATGACCCTCTCTTGTCTGCTAGAAATTGTTCAATGACCCTCAGAATTGTTGTTAAAAGACATGACCCTCCCCTGCCAATTGTCTTCCGCCCAGCGCCACAGTCACACACTTTGTGATAACGTTCTTAAATCAATCTTCCCGTGAGCTTGCATGCTACCAGTCCTTCCTTTTCAAATGTGTTGCGCCTGTTTGCACAATTTCACAAATAATCATATGTGATTAATAGTATGACAAAAAAATCCCTGTGCACGGGGACCGAAACAATGCATGCCAACTTTTTCCGTGTTTATCACGATTTTAACTTTCCCCGCTGTCTTGCGTTTTAATGTTTTCCGTAGAATATCCCATATTTTAATACTCTCATAACAGCCCTGCCATCGGGCCTGTCTCTGTGTTGCCCTGTTGCTACCCCTTGCCCTTCCAACGAAAACAGATGTCTTCAAATCATCGTTTTTTCCTTGCTTGAAGGCTTAACTTAGAGTGATGTTAACCTATTTAAGTTTAACGGGCGATTGTCGTGAGAGCACGATTCATTTCCGCTTGCATGTTCGGCCTTATGTCTACATGCGCACCTGAGGCTACTCAGCTGCAAGAGAAATAATTTCCCCTGTTTGTATGTTCACTGCAGGTTGGCCTACCATAACTTACCAACTCTGCACTGTAGACTGGCTATTTATATTTTTCTGTGAAATAAGCAAATGTATTTGTTCAACTTTATGAAGCAGAATTACGCATAGGGTACTTGGAACATAATACATTTGACAAAGGACAGATGAATGTTGCTAGTGACAAAATATTAACTTTCAGTGTTTTACGATGTCTTTGTCATGGGGAAGTGTTTTTCCCCATGCATTTATTCTAGGTTACTGTCAGTGACTGCCGTGAGAGAAGCGGGTTCTGTGTTTTCGTTCATGTCAGTGACTGGAAAAGCGGGTCTGTGTTGTGTTGTGTTGCGCTATGCGTTAATTTATTTTCATTGGGCATACCGTGCCGCGGTAGTCCCACAGCTCTTCAGTTCTGACAAAGCCAAAATTACTCCTTTTGAAACAATGAGTGCAGGAAGCCGTTTGTATGGTTATATTGCTTGACGGGGGGGGGGGGTCCCAAGCAGCTTTCAGCCATAAGGCTACTTTGAGAACATTTCAATTCACCCGACACTAATATTCAAAATGTTGAAAACTATTTCGGCATAGCCTATAAAGCAGTTTAATTAAATGGAATGTTAGTTGTAAACAACGAGCTACTTGGTGAGGCTTGGCCTCACAGATGCTTCGTGCCTTAGATGGCAGGAAAAATCTTCACGATAGGCCTATTAACTAACCACCCGATTCACCTTGGCTGGGGGGAAGGGGGGCCATCAGACAATTGTGCCCAGTTAATCCGGCCCTTCCCCCAAAAAATCACACCTTCCCACCTCTGACAGCTTAAAAGAAGTCAAGATGACTCCTTACTCACAGACCTATTCACAAACCTGCGGTTTTGAAATCCTATGCAGCTACAGGAGCTTCCAATCACGAGGAAGCAATTTTGCATTGTAGGCATAACTAACATGCAATAACGCGCCCAACAACAACCAAAACTAGGCTAATCATTGTCAACATGTAAATTAAATGTAACATTAGTGTGAATCAAATTAAAATGTTCTCTTTTGCAAACGTAGGCATAGTAACAGAATAATTTAATAATGTTACAAAGATACTACATCAATCCGTATGTTTCATTGGGCTACTAGGCTATTTGTTTTGCCTTGATTCATTTAGGCTAGGCCTTTTATTCAGGGGCCGTATTCACAAAGAATTTTAAGGCTAAAAGTAGCTCTAACTGGCTTAATTTAGGAGCAACTCCTAAAAATAATGGGCGTGTCACTCCTAACTTCAGGACTCCTAATTTTTTCACAAAAGTAATTCACGAAGCATTTTAGACCTAAATGTAGCACCTAAGTCTAGGACAGCTTAAGTCGAGAGGACTCCTAACTCACTAAGACCTATTCATAAACAGCTTTTTTTGTGGCATTTTACGTTTGCAATGTTTTGAAATAGCCTATGCTAACAGGAGCTTCCAATCGCAAGGGAACAATTTTGCATTCATAAAGGGATGCAATAACGCCACCAACAACAACCAAAACTACTCATTGTTAACATGTAAATGAAATGTAACGCTTCATTGTGAATCAAATTAAAATGTTCTCCTCTTCGCAAACGTAGCCTAGGGATATGGTGACAGATTCATTTAATAATGTTGCAAAGGCTACTGCATCAATCCATAGGCCCATGTTTCATTAGGCTACTAAGCTATTTGTTTTGCCTTACTCTTTATTCATTTAGGCTAGGCCTTTTTATTCAGTTATTAATCATCTTCCGTCCTTCGCACTACTTGTGTAGCGCACGCATTCTCCGACCTGTCACCTGTCAGTCATCATCGGAAGAGAGGTGTTTGGAATTCCCGCGTTACAATCGTCAGCCAATCAAGGTGGTCACTTCAGTCAAGCTCGTGCATGAGTAATGACGTCACCCATAGCCACGAAGACTCATTGTGATTTAGGAGTAGCCTACTCCTAGTAGTAAGATAAAAGCCTTTGTGAATAGCCTACGACCCCAGTTATTCATCATCTTCCGTCCTTGTGCGCAGCGCACACATTCTGAGACCTGTCACTCATCATCGTAAGGGAGGTGTTTGGAATCATGCCCGCGTTACAATCATCAGCCAATCAGCCAATCAAGGTGGTCACGCTTGCCCATTTACCCAAATTAATGGTCGAATATTACTGATGATCATTGTTATTTAAGAACATGCAGTGTGCTTAGGGTACCAAAACATCTTGCTCGTAAAAAGCATCATAACGCACATTCTGGCGGGTCTGTTATTTACTGTAGGCTGCATAAAAACCACATGCCTTTATTTTGGGCAAGCCTGCATTCATTCATTCATTCAACCTTTATTTATTCTCGGGAGGGTCATTGAGGGAAGCCCTCATTTTCAATGAAGCCGAATTACAGAAGCGAAGCAAAGCGCTCCACAAACAAGACAACATTCGAGGCCTTCTGTTGAAGAATTTTATATAAAGCCTGCGCTGACAGTAATCCTCCTGCCCCTGATAGGCCTACCACAGCTGTGGATAGTGTGGAATGTTCAAGTAATAACACAATCCAATGTGTGTCTCAATTGTCCCCCGCTGACCACCTCACACATTTCTCTAGATTTTGCAACGAACTTACATGACACAATGCCATAAAATATGCCAGTTTTAGGACACAGAATAATGTTTGTAATGATACCAGGTAGGCCAGGTATTGTCGAAGGTGCATGGTGAAGTGAAATTCTTACTTTGGAAAACAAACATTTGCCGATATCATCGCCGATCATCAGAATATTACAACAGATTCTGTGTTCTGGACTGTAGGTAACTTGTTAAGCCAGTGGTTCTCAGTCAGCATCTTCGACGGTAGTCTATTAAAAATATAAGTTTTCGATGTCCCAAACGGAGAGCCATACTTTATTGTTTTTAACGATCTCTATGTTACTCACAAAAATGTAGGCATGGGGACATGATGAAGTAGGTTATCCAACTGTCGCGGTGTTAAATTATTGTGATTACGAGCCAGTGGTTTTCAAACATTATGCATTGACTCGGACATCTAACTAAATGCAACAGGCTCATATCGTCCTCGCATTCGCAAAATGAGGACCAGTGTTTTGTCAAATTGCAAATAGCTATTCGTTTTAACTATTTTTTTACAAAAAGCACTTCATACTATCTTAATCTTGGAATATGGGGAGGGAAGTGGCGCGTCTGCAGTCAGCTAAATATGAATGTAATTCTGCGGCATAAAGCAGATGTAATTGTTTATTGTACAGAAAAATAAAAATGACATGTCAAGCAGTCAATTGACTACATTGCAGTCAAGAAGTAGGCCAAATTAATTTACGAAACCAAAACGTGGGTCATAGTTGTCTAAGCCTCTATTGCGTAGCCTGTTAAAAACGTAGCCAGATAGTATTAAATCGGCAACAACATTGTTTTCTGCAGAAGCCTACCCAAGGCTACAGATTAATTCTGAACAGTTATTTCTCTACTGGCTCAATTATCACACCACGGTTTTGATTTGCGTAGTTGCGTTAACCCCAACACTGACAATAATGTAGACAGCAAATTTCGATTTTAGTGTAGTCAAGCCTTAAGCCATACCCAAGTAGCCTAAATCGAGGTAATGTTTAATTATGCCTGATTTATTTTGTTATTGAATTCAGAGGCTGGGATTACTCGGCAACAATTATGTAAGGGACGCAGGCAGAGCGATGTACAGTGGCAGAGCGACGACAGTGGCTGAAAGTGGTACTAAAGCTTCACGAAAGCTTCCCAGCGTATCGCGAATGAAGTGGTCATTTGAAAGCGATGCCCACTGTAGAACACGTTCAACCTGAACAAGACAAAGACAACCGATTGTGAGTCAAAGAGAAGAAGTTCCAGAGCTGACGGATTCCTCATCTGATGGGGAGTGTGGCCATTCCCATAGATCATACCGGGAGTATCTGGAACGTCTGCTGAAGAGGAGAGAAGTGTCGGATAGAGTCTCCGTGAGTTCACAGTATGAAGACGCCATAGAACCAAGTCCTGTGCAGTCAGCTGAAGTGCTGGAGTCCGACATACAAGATGACGAAGAAGGTCGAGCTGTGGCAGATTCGGATCCTTATGATTCTGAAACAGACCTGGATGCTGGAAGAAATCCTGTCCACGCACCTAAAGAAAAACTGAGCTGTAAACCAAAAGTTAATAGGGTACTTAGACCAAGAATAGCTGAGAAAAGACAAATAGTTTAGACTTACTTATGACGAACCTGGAAAGGCAAGTGAGCAACCAATAACAATAGTTCATAGAGGCATTATCATTAAGTTAGGTAAAGACTAAGTTGGGTACAAAGTCCACAGTGTATATAAAAAGGTTTAATACTTTAAATAGGATCTAGAGTTAAGGTGTTAAGATGTTTTAGTGTCTAATGAGGACATTTAGACATTTAGTAAGGGTAGCCCTATGTATGTAAGGGTAGCCCTATGGGAATTTAGGCTATTTCCTAAAACTACTATTTTCATTTTGGTTATTTTCTCTATAATGTACATTTCATGTTGTTAAGCATGTGTTAAAAATGTTTACATGTATTAAAAATTAAGTTAATTAAAAATGACTTACCTGGAAGAAAGATCCAATCAGGAGTCGGGGTTAGAGGTCACAAGGAAGAAGGAAGATGAGTGAGGAGAAGGAGAGAAAGAGAGAGAAAGAGAGAGAGAAGGAAGATGAGTGAGGAGAAAGAGAGAGAGAAAGAGAGAGAGGAAAGGAGAAAGAGAGAGAAAAGAGAGAGAAGGAAGATGAGGAGAGGATAGAAAGAGAGAGAGAAAGAGAGAGAGAAGGAAGATGAGTGAGGAGAAAGAGAGAGAGAGAGAGAGAGAGAAGAAAGATGAGTGAGGAGAAAGAGAGAGAAGGAAGAAGGAGAGAAAGAGAGAGAGAAAGAGAGAGAGAAAGAGAGAGAAGGAAGATGAGTGAGGAGAAAGAGAGAGAAGGAAGATGAGTGAGGAGGAAAGAGAGAGAAGGAAGATGAGTGAGGAGAAAGAGAGAGAGAAAGAGAGAGAGAAGGAAGATGAGTGAGGAGAAGGAGGAGAAAGAGAGAGAGAAGGAAGATGAGTGAGGAGAAGAGAGAGAGAGAAAGAGAGAGAGAAGGAAGATGAGTGAGGAGAAAGAGAGAGAGAAAGAGAAGAGAAGGAAGATGAGGAGAGAGAGAGAGAAGGAGAGAAGGAAGAGAAGGAGAGAGGAAGAAGGAGAGGAGTGAGAGAGAAGGAGAAAGAGAAGAGAGAGAGAAGGAAGATGAGGAGGAGAAAGAGAGAGAAGGAAGAGAGAAGGAAGATGAAGATGAGGAGGAGAAAGAGAGAGAGAAAGAGGAGGAAGGAAGGAGAGGAAAAGAGAGAGAGAAAGAGAGAGAAAGGAAGAGAGGATGAGAGAGAGAGAATGAGAGAGAGAAGGAAGATGAGGAGGAGGAAGGAGAGAGAGAAAGAGAGAGAGAAGGAAGGAGAAGAAGGATAGAGAGAAAGAGAGAGAGAAGGAAGATGAGGAGAGAAGGAGAGGAAAGAGAAGGAAGAGAGAGAGAGAGAGAAGGAAGATGAGGAGGAGGATAGAGAGAGGAGAAAGAGAGAGAAGGAAGATGAGTGAGGAGAAAGAGAGAGAGAGAAGGAAGATGAGTGAGGAGAAGGATAGAAAGAGAGAGAGAAAGAGAAAGAGAAGGAAGATGAGTGAGGAGAAAGAGAGAGAGAGAGAGAGAGAAGGAAGATGAGTGAGGAGAAAGAGAGAGAGAGACACGAGTGAGAACTGCGCTGTGTACTGCCACCTTAGAAATTGGTAAAACACCAAGTTAATAAGTGTGATAGTAAATGTACCTGCATACTGCACAAAGAGTGAGTTACATACATTTGGATAAGTTTGCAGTGTAATAGTTTATGGTTTTGAAGAACTCGGTTAGAGTTCTCAACGAGGAGAAAGAGTGGACGGCTAGTCAGCACGATCGCTACAAGGACTTTGCCAGCGAGTAGCCTGCTCGGTTGCCCTTTTGTGCATCGTCTGAAGAAGCACAAATCTCCAGAACCATCCCCTGCTAAGCTGTTGGAAGACGTCTTCAACCACCCGCATCGCCAGCACCGCGTTGCCGCGGTGTGGACGACGACAACGACCAGCACTACTACAGCAGTGAGTTTTCTTTGTTTGCTGTGCAGTGGCGCGAAGCGACCATTTTGTTTGAGGTCTCTACGCTCCCAAGCCACGATACAGGCCTGCAACGTGTCCTCCCTCCTCTGACTGTCTGGGTATTCATTCTATTTGCCATTTAGTAATTTACCGGCTTAAATTTAACTGTATGTGATTTAATGTGTTGTTTGCATAATTAGTCATTGGACTGAACTGTGTTTTTGAATTGCACTTATGATATTTGAACTGTATGTGCATACTATATTTTTTCAGTAAATAGTTTAAACGTATTTCTGTTGAAGACTTGCATTACATTGGGTTTATGATCTTTATGATTTTGATACTTAAGGTAAGATAATATTATTGAGTTCAAATTAGCCTGGTTTAAAGTAAAAGTGTTTATAAATGCTGATTGAGAAGTGACATTTCAGTTGATGCTTATTGCACTTATTGTATTGATAGCCATTTAAAGTTAATGTTTAGTTAACTAAGTGAGAGCTGCAGACCTTTAGTGCTTTTCTTTAACTTAGCTCTAAAGACACTGTATTGATATTTACATTAGGTTACCAGCTACCATTAGGGTAGGTATTAAAATAGCTGTAAAGGCTAACAAACAAATAATAATTAGGGAATTACTATAGAGCATTAATTAAGCTTAGAGAGAGAGATCTCTCGCCACATAGGAATTCGGGGAGCGCACTCCACACTAATAGCCAGACACTCTAGGGGGCGCTACACATATCAATGTGGGTAAATGGAAAATAAAACCCATTACATTTAAGAAAATAAATTGTCAAAGAAAAATAAAGCTCCATTTTCTCTCATTGTCTTGCACACCAACACACACACACACACACACACCCAGCTGGATGAGGGTGCAGAGCCAGTGAATAGCACGAGGGAGGTCTGAATAAGTCATTTGAGTTTCTCCTTACACATTTCAGCTCATCCATCTTTGCATTCTATCTCCTTTAATACCTCTCACTTCTGTTGATTCCCTCTTGATATTCATGCACCAAGCGAGTTGACACTTTTAATGTTCTCCTGTATGACACTTTATATATTTGATGTGCACATTTCTTCCAAACTTATGTTTATGTTTATGAATATACTGTACCCTCGGTTCTCTGAAGGAAAGCACGTTAGTCAAGTCAAGTCAAGTTTATTTATATATTTCATACACAGAGGTCATTCAATGTGCTTTACATAAACAAAACCAAACAATAATAACAAATAAAAACATAGAAGGGCAATATAGTCAAAGAATAGTTAAAAGGTAAAGATTATAATAAAAAGAAAACATAAAACACAAGGTAAAATCATTTAAAAATAAAGAATAATTAGTAAGCAAAAACAATGGCAAAAGTAGTAAAAAAAGTAATAAAAAACAAAGTAGAATAATTATCAAGGCAGATTCAGAATTCGGCACAGTTAGCAGAAAGCATCTGAGAACAGTTTGGTCTTAAGTCTAGATTTAAAACTGGCTACAGTTGGGGCCTTTTTAATGTCATCCGAAAGTTGGTTCCACAGCTGAGCCGCATAGCAGCTAAAAGCTGCTTCACCATGTTTAGTTCTAACAGTAGGTTTTACTAGGAGGTTTTTCACCTGGGACCTGAGAGGATGAGAAGGTGTGTACTGCTGAAGCATGTCTGACAAGTATTTAGGTCCTGCTCCATTTACTGATTTATAAACAAGCAATAGTGCTTTAAAGTCAATTCTGTGACTTACTGGAAGCCAGTGCAAGGACTTAAGAATTGGAGTAATGTGGTCAGTTCTTTTAGTTTTTGTCCACATTAACATTAACCGATGGGAATCCATGGGAGCCGCCTCAAGCTGTGACTGACCAGGGTGGTCAGGAAAGAGTTTGTGTAGACGTTGGAGAAGATGTTGTGCAGGGTGGTCAGGAATGAGTTTGTGTAGACCTTGGGTGGTCAGGAACGAGTTTGTGTAGACCTTGGAGAAGATGTTGTGCATGTCGGGGCTCCCAACAGTGGCTCACTTGTCCCAGTGTCCTGGGCCTCAGGCAAGAGCCAGCGAGGAGGAGACGCTGCTTTGGGCAGTGGTGGGCACCAAAGGAGGAGACGCTGCTACGGGCAGTGGTGGGCACCAGAGGAGGAGACGCTGCTTTGGGCAGTGGTGGGCACCAAAGGAGGAGACGCTGCTACGGGCAGTGATGGGCACCAAAGGAGGAGACGCTGCTACGGGCAGTGGTGGGCACCAAATGAGGAGACGCTGCTACGGGCAGTGGTGGGCACCAGAGAGGAGGAGGAGACGCTATTGTGTTTGTGTGTGGCCTGGATGTTGTAACCTCCTGTGTGGCTGAGCCCAGCTATAAATGTGAGCTAGGCATTTGAAAAAACACACATTTGTCAAAAAAATATGATTAAGATCCTTCCCTGCTGAAAAAACAGCCTGGCCAGCTTAAGGTGGTTTGCTGGTTGAGCAGCTTGTTTGACCTATGATGGTTGACCTGCTAGACTAGCAAAACTCTTGCGAAAACATACCTTCAGCTGGTTTACCCAGCTTATGATGGTAATTCAGCTGGTTTTGCTTTTCGCACCAACTCAAGCTGGTCATTTTAGCTGGTGTTGCTGGTCTACACTGCTGGTTTAACTGGCCATGCCAGCTTATGTTGGTCATTCTAGCAAACCAGCATGACCATCTTACACCAACAATGTCAAGCTTGACAGGCTGGTCACCAGCATGACCATCTTGCACCAGCTGTATCCCACACGACAGGCTGGTCAAACCAGCATGACCAGCTTCCTTAGATGGTCATGCCAGCATATGCAGCTGGTGGCCTAACCAGCTACACCAGCAAAGACCAGCAAGAGCTGGAAGAAAACCAGCAAAGACCAGCTACCAGCATAAGCTGGTTTCTAGCTGTTTTTTTCAGCAGGGTTCTACCAGAAGTTTGTTTGTGTGTGTGTCTGTGTGTGTGTGTCTGAGCACAGTGCAGGTTACATTGGTGCTTTGACCCGGATGCGAATGAGGTTTAGAAAAGAAGTATGTGTAATTTTAGTCAGCCAATGGTAGCCAATGCATAAATATTCTTCCCAATTCCTTAAAGGGAAACACAAGGCTATTAGAATAACCTTTGGGGGTCAACTTTGTTACCTCAAAGTAATTTGCTCTTTTAAAGGAGCCCTAAAGATTTTTTTTTACCTTAAAATAACATTTCCAAAACCATTTTAGGGTATTTCCCAGAATTGGGGCCTATTTCTGTCCACAGGGTGTAATTCTATTAAAAACACATTAAATCTAATAATAAAAAGAAAAACAAGCCTAGACTTTTTTAATGGTTGCTCCTACTCATGATTTAGACACATTTTATTGGTGTTTTATGGTACAATATCAGTGTTTTGGTGTTGTCCGCAACCAGAGTTTTCACATATTGTGCCATATCTCAAACATTATTTATCAAAAATGAATTAAAAAAATCATGCATATGAATTAAATGTTACCTGAACTAATGAACTGCATGCACACATTATGCATATATATGTATTTCCTGTTTTATTTTGCTTAATGTTTACCTGTCCCATGGTTTAGCCGTCATTACCAGCACACTCTACATAAAGGCACTTTGCTACTGTTTTTTCATCAAAAAAATATTTGGTAACCATGGTCACCTAATATCACAGTGGAATACATGGGTGTCAAGCAGAAAGATTGATGCCTTGATGTCCAGAAACATAAGAAAATCTACTCTTTATCCCTCGTTTTGGGCATGTACACTTATTATGTGTCATTACCATACACATTTTATTTCTGTATTTTTGAATATTCCTGACATTTTAAAATGACTTTAATAGTTTAAATGATGTACATTACATGTAGAAAGCTAGCTACACTTGCATGGTGATCATTTTTGCTTCTTAGGGTAGTTTTTCGGTATAAATGTCATCACCAACACATTATAGCTTGAAATGTAGTGGTAATGACGACTGTGTTGATGATGACATTTTTGCAGATACATTTAAAGTACTATTTTTAAAAGAAATATGTTTTTTTTTTTTCACAAAGTCAGTTCAACTTGGGTTTCTAAATCATAAACATTTAATTGCAATAGATTACGATCAGTGATTTGTCATCACCGCAACAAATGTCATTACCAGAACTGCAATGTCACCACCATCACCATGCATATTTTTTGCCAATAGAATATGTATAAATTACAATAAATTACATTAATTAGATATTTTTGACAATGTTGGACAGTCTAAATTGCCACTGGATGAAAACAGATATGATATATGGCATTTATTTCAAATAAATGAAATTCCAAGCCAGGGTTGAGTGAAAAAATAAAAAAATACTTAAACTAGATACTTAAACGACTATAATTCAGGTTGTAAGTAAAATTCAACAATTCTAATAAGTTCAAGATAAAATAAACTTCATGTGAAACCATAACTGATCATTGATTGATCATTGATTGACCATTTAATCTTTAAAATGTACATATTAGATAATGTGATGGTAATGACATTTACCTGAAAAATGACAAAAAAACATAAATTCCCTTATATTGTGGTCAACCAAGCTCACAAGGTTACTCCTATCAAAATGACTGATAACTTGTTGCATACCAATTAGTAAAAGTTTGAATTTTATTTTTCAAAATTTCAGTAACCCAAATAGGCCCGAAATCTGAGAAATGCCCTAATAGGGTGTACGACATTGTCAACTCAAGGAAGTGTTATGTTATACAGGTTTAATGCACTTGCTAGCCTAGCAGGTTTTATGCCCATTTGGACAATGCTAGCACTCGCTAGCCAAGCTAAATTCATGCCATGAAGCTAAAATTAGTTGATAACAGCGGTCATGTTATGGACGAAACCAACTAGCTGTTAGCCAATCAGAGTCAAGCAGCTTAGCTCGTTGAATATTAATGAGAGTCTTCTCATTAATATTCTCATTCTCATTCTCTCATCTCATTCTTCATTGAGAATCACAGGCTCAGTCCCTGCCTCAGTCATTGCAAGCGCCTCTGATTGATTAATCACCACTATGTGGATACTGTTTTTAGAATTGATTTAGATTAAGTGTTAGTTAGTATAATTTGTATTTTAGTATATTTAGCATATTCTTTATCTTCTACTGTCCTTATTGCTCAGTTGTGTTTTTATATTATATACTTTAATTACTCTTTCTGCTGTTAAAGAATGTGTTTGTGTTGTCTGTATGCTGCTGAGACCTTGAATTTCCCCTGGGGATCAATAAAGTATCTATCTATCTATCTATCTATCTATCTATCTATCATTAATATTCAACAAGCTGAGTCTTCCTGCAGCTGAGGCTTTCTATACCACACTAGAATGACTTGAAACAAGGTAACCAAGGCATTTTTTCCACAAAAAATGTTACAGCGTCCATGGTAGAACTTTAGACATTACCACAAAGTAATTAAATACATGTGGCAGGGCACCTTTAAATAGATGTTCGTTCTTAGCCTCATTGCGAGGTATTGCCTTTGTTAGAGACATTACTGAGCCTACTGTAAACGTTAATTCTTTGATAACGTTAATCATTCCTGGTAGCCTTTTTGATCCCAGCCTGTTTAATCCGACCTTGACTTTGGATTTGCTATTTGAATTTGTTTGCCTGAAACCTGATTGCCTTCCATGTTAATAGCCTACTGTTATTGCCTTCCATGTTAATAGCCTACTGTAATTGGGTCTGTTCTCACTTTTTACAACGTTTACATGACACTCGAGAAAAAAAAAAAATTATTGTGTTAGCCCGACCAAAACCAAACTATTTAAATGCATGTAAACATGTTAGTCCGACTGAAGAACACACCCAGACAATGTGATCTTAGCTCGAGTGACTCCGGCATCATCCTGCCTGCATATGCTCATCCTGCCTGCATATACTCATCCTGCCTGCATATGCTCAAACTGATTCAACTTGGACTGTGGGACTAACGCATGCTTGCCTCTGGATAACACTTCAGTCTTCAGCGCTACATAGCCAGGCCCACTGGTTAGCACTCTGGACTTGTAACCGGAGGGTTGCCGGTTCGAGCCCCGACCAGTGGGCCGCGGCTGAAGTGCCCTTGAGCAAGGCACCTAACCCCTCACTGCTCTCCCAGAGCGCCCCGCCGTTAAAAACAGGCAGCTCACTCGCCCGGGGATTAGTGTATTGCTTCACCTCACTGTGTGTTCACTGTGTGCTGTTTGTGTTTCACTAATTCACCGATTGGGTTAAATGCAGAGACCAAATTTCCCTCACGGGATCAAAAAAGTATATATACTTACTTATACTTATACTTAGCCTACTCATAATGCTACAGTGCTACATAGCCTACTCATAATGCTACAGTGCTACATAGCCTACTCATAATGCCACAACAATACACAGCCTACTCATAATGCTACAACACTACATAGCCTACTCATAATGCCACAACAATACACAGCCTACTCATAATGCTACAACACTACATAGCCTACTCATAATGCCACAACAATACACAGCCTACTCATAATGCTACAACACTACATAGCCTACTCATAATGCCACAACAATACACAGCCTACTCATAATGCTACAACACTACATAGCCTACTTTCAATGGGCATGACCCCACTGCTGGAGGCATTATCTGCACCGTGATCACCTCTGTAAATCGTTGGCTAGGCCATGGAGGGACAGATCCTGCAAGCAGAGGAGCAAGGCTGGAGAGGAGGAGCAGAGGGAGGGGGAGGAGGGCAGAGACCCAAGGGGAGGGAGGGAGAGACAGAGGACAAGGCTGGAGGGGGAGGAGCAAGGGGAGGATGAGGAGCAAAAGGGAGGGAGAGGGAGGAACAAAGGGAGGAGGAGGAGCAAAAAGGGAGGAAGGAAGAAAAGCAGAGGGCAAAGAGGGGCGAGAGGAGAACAGAGGAGGCAAAGGGGATCCAAGGGAAAGGGAGGAGAGAGGAGAGGCAAGGGAGGAGAGAGAGGAGGAGCAAGGGAAGGAATCAGAGGAGGGAGGAGGCTCAAGGAGAAAGGAGGAAACAAAGGGAGGAGAGGAGGGGAAACAAAAGGAGAGGGGAGGAGGAGGAGCAAGGGAACAATACTGGAGGAAGCAGAGGAGCAAAGCTGGGAGGAGGAGGAGAAGGCTGGAAGGGAGGACAAGGAGGAGGGAAGCAGAGGAGCAAAGGGGAGGAGAGGAGGGAGGGAGAGAGGAGCAGAGGAGCAAAGGGAGGCAAGGAGGCAGAGGCAATACAAAGGGAGGAGAGGGGAGGAGAGGAGGAGCAAGGGAGGAGAGGAGGAGCAGAGGAGCAAGGGAGGAGAGGAGGAGCAGAGGAGCAGAGGAGCAAGGGAGGAGCAGAGGAGCAAGGGAGGAGAGGAGGAGCAAGGGAGGAGAGGGGAGGAGGAGCAGAGGAGCAAGGGGAGGCCATCAATCCTCCTAATGAAAAGGTTCCTGCTAGACTATGTTACTATGCAGGATTCCTCTAGACATAGTAATCAACTCCCAGAATGCTGTCATGATGCAGCTTCATTGGAATGTCGCCTGATGCAGCTCCATTGGAATCAGAATGTCCATACAATGCAGCTCAATGGAATGTCCATACAATGCAACTCCATTAGAATCTCAATAAAATCATCAGAAAAACTACTATGACTGTACAGACGTGTAAATATTCGGCAAACGTGCACTTGAGGTGTGTGGCAATATTATTATTGACGTAGCAGTGTGTGTGCGCATGTGTGTGTGTATGTGCGCGTACGTGTGTTGGCAATATTGATATTGTGTGTGTATGTGCGTGTGTGTGCGTGCGTGTGTGTGTGTACAGCACAAGCATAAGGTGCTGTTTCTCCGTGGGAACATATCCCACCACAAATGGAACTGTTATCACATTACAGGATGCAGGCCTGATCGCCCTTTTCTCCTTGTGTGTGTCTGTGTGTGTGTGCGCTGCTGACTCTCTTTTCACACACTCCACATAAACGAGTAATTTGTTGCACAATATACAAAACCGCCGTTTGTTTGTCTTCCATATTTTTGTTATTATTATTTTGATTATTATTAGTAATGGGATTATTATTCTGAAGCTTTTTTGGGACATCAATGTATTCGTTCATAATCACACAAATCCCTACAAAGAGACTGAAGAGTGCCCCCACTTCTCCCTACACACACACACACACACACACACACACACAGACACTTGGCATTGTGACCAAAAAGATTGCATTGGCTGCATAGCATGCATGCATGGGTGCTTGTGTATCTACTTAGTCATGCTGTTATTATTTGATATTACAAAAGGCCAGCAGCTCACTTGAACTTATAGAAGCAACAACAAGAGCAGCATAGCAACAAGAAGACCAGCATAGAAACACAACAAGAGCAGCATAGCAACAACAAGGCAGCATGGCAACAAGGCAGCATAGAGCAACAAGGCAGCATAGAGCACAACAAGAGCAGCATAGCAACAAGAGCAGCATAGCAACAAGAGCAGCATAGCAACAAGAGCAGCATAGAAACAACAAGAGCAGCATAGCAACAAGAGCAGCATAGCAACAAGAGCAGCATAGAAACACAACAAGAGCAGCATAGAAACAAGAGCAGCATAGAAACACAACAAGAGCAGCATAGCAACAAGAGCAGCATAGCAACAAGAGCAGCATAGAAACACAACAAGAGCAGCATAGCAACAAGAGCAGCATAGAAACAAGAGCAGCATAGCAACAAGAGCAGCATAGAAACACAACAACGGCAGCATGGCAACAAGAGCAGCATAGCAACAAGAGCAGCATAGCAACAAGACCAGCATAGAAACAACAAGAGCAGCATAGAAACACAACAAGAGCAGCATAGCAACAAGAGCAGCATAGAAACAACAAGAGCAGCATAGCAACACATCAAGAGCAGCATAGCAACACATCAAGAGCAGCATAGCAACAAGACCAGCATAGAAACAACAAGAACAGCATAGAAACATAACCAAAGGCAGCATAGAGCAACAAGACAGCATGAAACAACAAGAGCAGCATGAAGGCACAACAAGACGGCATGGCAACAAGGCAGCATAGAAACACAACAGGCATAGAGCACAACAAAGAACGACATGGCAACAAAGACGGCATAGGACCAGGCGGCATGAAACACAATAGGAGCAGCATGGCAACAAGGCAGCAGAACAAGGCAGCAACAAGGCAGCATAGAGCACAGCAACAGCTGCGCCAGCGGCAAGAGCAGCCATAACAGCAAGACCAGCGTAGAGAGGCAACAAGAGCAGCGCCAGCAGCAAAGGCAGCATAGAGCACAGCAAAGAGCGGCATGACATCAAGAACGGCACATCAAGAGCAGCATAGCAACAAGACCAGCATAGAAACAACAAGAACAGCATAGAAACAACAAGAGCAGCATAGCAACACATCAAGAGCAGCATAGCAACACATCAAGAGCAGCATAGCAACAAGACCAGCATAGAAACAACAAGAACAGCATAGAAACATAACAAGAGCAGCATAGAAACAACAAGAACAGCATAGAAACATAACAAGAGCAGCATAGAAACAACAAGAGCAGCATAGCAACACATCAAGGCAACATGCTTAATAGAGACCAGCATGAAACAACAAGACATAGAAACATAACAAGGCAGCATAGCAACAAGGCAACAGCAACACATCCAAGAGCAGCATGGCAACAAGAGACCGGCATAGAACAACAGAACAGCATAGAGAAACACCAACAAGGCAGCATGAAACAGCAAGAACAGCATAGAAACGTAACAAGAACGGCATAGAAACAACAAGGCAGCATGTGACACATCGAGAGCAGCATGGCAACAAGACCAGCGCCATTGTAAGAACAGCATAGAAACTTGTAACAAGAGCGGCATGAAACAACAAGGCAGCATAAGCAGCACATCAAGAGCAGCATGGCAGCAAGACCAGCATGAAACAGCAAGAACAGCATGAAACAACCCAACAAGGCGGCATAACAAGGCAGCGCCAGCAACACATCAAGAGAGCAACAAGACCAGCATAGAAACAAAGACAGCATGGAAACATAACAAGGCAACATAGAAACAACAGAACAGCATGAAACATAACAAGGCAGCATAGAAACAGCAAGACGGCATAGCAACACATCAAGGCAGCATGGCAACAAGACCAGCATGAAACAACAGAACAGCATGAAACGCCAACAAGGCAACAGAAACAACAAGGCAGCATGGCAACACATCAAAACGGCATGGCAGCAAGACCAGCATAGAAACAACAAGGCAGCATAGAAACACAACAAGAGCAGCATAGCGGCAAAGAGCAGGGGTATTCCATCAACCTCGCTAATGAGCGGTGCTTAACGAAATAACCTGGCGGGAACTGGCGTGAACTTTCACTTGGGGCTGGTTCCATTAACTCAAGTTAAGCGACATCTTGGCCTCGTTTATTCAGCGAGGTTGAATTCAACTTCATCTGCTCGTGCGGGTAAAAGTAGACCAAAACAGTGAACTGACGAAAAGAGCGGTGATATATGTCGTGAAATTAAGACAATATGAATGATTTCTGTTCGATAGGCAAAAGCGCATCTACAGTTTTCATCGAAGTCTTCAAATTTAACATCGAGAGAAAAAAAATTGATTGCCTAAATTGGAGGGCAATCAAACATACATTTAAAACAACAATGCTAATGGTTTGAAATCAATTCTTGGTTGATTGGCTACTCTTGAACACATAGACTATATTACAGTCTAATGTAGACAAAGCAGTGAATGGACCATCAAACAAACTCAAAAACAACTTTGCCATATTCAAAACTATCTACAACCCTACGTTCTTATATTAAAAGAGTTCCTCAAATTGGCCAATCTAGGTGTAGGTGGTCATAAAATAAATTAGTATCAACATAATAATATTGTCCCATAAGTCCCAAAGTGTTTGAAATAAAATGATCCCCAAATGCAATGGCACCAATTCAATTTATGCCTAGTTTTTTGATCTGTGTGGCACACAGTTGATTTGACATTCATGAACAATGGTCAACACATGAAGCAGTTTAATTATTAGCTGCCTTGGCTACAGAATAATTATCCTTTGGCTTGCATCAGATATGTCACTGAACAGCCTACCAAATGTGCATGACCCTTTATCAGCAGTAGACATATGTCTTTCATCAAGATTATAACTAAAAATGCCATCATCAAGGTGATAAACAATGTAGCCTTAATACTTGATGGGGCGAACCTGCACGAACACGCCGGGTAATTCCTTTCCCTATACCTCTAGCTGCACGTTACACCACCACGAGCGTAAGTGACACAGAGTATACGATTCCTAGAACCACCACGCATGTGAAGTTGAAACATGTTTAATCGTATAATCTTCATACATTCTTTGGAGGTAGTGAATGTGTAAATCCATGCTTGGTGCACTGTCGGAAAAAAACATTTCTATAGGCCTACTTCTATTTTTTGAAGTTGTAGGCTACAGGTGACAAGAGCACAGGTTAGCCGGAACCATCTTTTTGGACTCACCGACTGATTGTTTTTTTTACCCTTTGGCTTAATTTAACCCAGTTCTGGCATAAATTCCCATGGTTATGAAGCTGGGATTCCGCGTTAACCTCATTAATGGAACGGACTTCTCGCTAAAATTAGCGAGACTTATCGAAATAAGCCAGGTTTGGCCTTTAGTGAGGTTGATGGAATACCGCCCAGCATAGAACCAAGAGCAGCATAGAAACACAACAAGAGCAGCATAGAAACACAACAAGAGCAGCATAGCAACAAGAGCAGCATAGAAACACAGCAAGGCAGCATAGAAACAAGAGCAGCATAGCAACAAGAGCAGCATAGAAACACAACAAGAGCAGCATAGAACAACAAGACCAGCATAGAAACACAACAAGAGCAGCATAGAAACAAGAGCAGCATAGAAACACAACAAGAGCAGCATAGAAACACATCAAGAGCAGCATAGCAACACATCAAGAGCAGCATAGAACAACAAGAGCAGCATAGAAACAACAAGAGCAGCATAGCAACACAACAAGAGCAGCATAGCAACAAGAGCAGCATAGAACAACAAGAGCAGCATGAAACACAACAAGGCAGCATAGAAACACAACAAGAGCAGCATAGCAACAAGAGCAGCATAGAAACACAACAAGAGCAGCATAGAACAAGGCAGCATGAAACACAACAAGGCAGCATAGAAACACAGCAAGGCAGCATAGAAACACAGCAAGGCAGCATGGCAACAAGGCAGCATAGCAACAACAAGAGCAGCATGGCAACAAGGCAGCATAGCAACAAGAGCAGCATAGCAACAAGAGCAGCATAGAAACACAGCAAGGCAGCATAGAAACACAACAAGGCAGCATAGAACAAGGCAGCATGAAACAACAAGACCAGCATAGAAACACAGCAAGGCAGCATGGCAACAAGGCAGCATAGAAACACAGCAAGGCAGCATGGCAACACATCAAGAGCAGCATAGCAACAAGAGCAGCATAGAAACACAACAAGAGCAGCATAGAAACAACAAGAGCAGCATAGAACACAACAAGAGCAGCATAGAACAAGAGCAGCATAGAAACACAACAAGAGCAGCATAGAAACACAACAAGAGCAGCATAGAAACACAACAAGAGCAGCATAGAAACAAGAGCAGCATAGAAACAACAAGAGCAGCATAGCAACACAACAAGAGCAGCATAGCAACAAGAGCAGCATAGCAACAACAAGAGCAGCATAGAAACACAACAAGAGCAGCATAGAAACACAACAAGAGCAGCATAGAAACAAGAGCAGCATAGAAACAAGAGCAGCATAGAACAACAAGAGCAGCATAGAAACACAACAAAAGGCGACACGCAACAAGGCAGCATAGAAACACAAGAGCAGCATAGCAACACAACAAGTCAGGCCTATACAAATGGGTTGGTCTAGACGTACTGCTGATGTGTGATCTGATTGACACTTGACCTCCCTCCCAGGCCTCCCAGAGGCCCTCCTCTGGCCTCATTTCCTCCATTGTGTTGGGTGATTGAAAAATTCAAGTTGTCTCCATCGTGATTCGTGTTCTGTGAATTTTGATGAACTGTGTGGAGTTTGACACGGGGAAAGTGCTGGAGACTTGTGTGAATGTTTTGACATATAAAGTCAGCTGAGACATGTGTTATTGTGTGTAACGT
>NC_063211.1:482500-485000 GCF_017589495.1 Alosa alosa | reverse complement strand
GTAGTGTATGTGAGAGAGTTTGGTAGTACATGTGACAGACTATAGTAGTGTATGTGAGAGAGTATAGTAGTGTATGTGAGAGAGTTTGGTAGTGTATGTGAGAGAGTATAGTAGTGTATGTAAGAGAGAGTATAGTAGTGTATGCGAGAGAGTATACTAGTGTATGCAAAGAGAGTATAGTAGTGTATGAGAGTATAATAGTGTATGAGAGAGTTTAGTAGTCTATGTGAGAGAGTTTAGTAGTGTATCACGAGAAAGGTATAGTAGTGAATGCAAAGAGAGTATAGTAGTGAATGTAGAAAGTAAAGTGGTGTATATGAGAGAGTATAGTGGTGTGTGTGTTTGCATGAAGCGGAGGGAGTTTGCATGAAGCGGAAGGGAGTTTGATTTGTCAGTTCCTGATTGGTTTTGTCAATGTCACTTCTCTCTAGCTAGCCAATTAAAATCAAAAGGGGGTGGGACCTACACTGTCAACAATGTTCGTGGTAGACCTTGTGGTGGAAAAAAATCAGCCAAGTCCTATGTGACTAAATATTAAACTACTACTGCAAACCGAATGCAAATTAGGCTACAAAGACATGAGGGGTGCCTATTCTATTGTAATTGCCTAGCTACCAGCTCCTTTTGTCTGGCGAAGTCATATTTACTAAACTACTACTAAACTCTCTCGCATACACTAGTATACTCTCTCGCATACACTACTATACTCTCTCTCACATACACTACTATACTCTCTCATATACACTACCAAACTCTCTCACATACACTACTATACTCTCTCACATACACGACTATAGTCTCTCACATACACTACTATATTCTCTCACATGTACTACTAAACTCTTTCACATACACTACTATACTCTCTCACATACACTACTATACTCTCTCACATTCACTACTATACTCTTTACTCTCTCACATACACTACTATACTCTCTCACATTCACTACTATACTCCTTCACATACACTACTATACTCTCTCACATACACGACTATACCCTCTCATACATACATGTAAAATGACTATAATAGTGAGTGTGCATGAGTATAGTGGTGTATGTGCAAGATTATGATAGTGTGTGTAAGACCAAGTATGAATTAAGGCCTAGATGGCCCCTCATACACACATACACACACACACACATACACACACACACACACACACACACACACTCACACACACACACACACACACACACACACACACACACACACACACAGAGACACACATGTTCCCTTTCATTCTGTTGACTATGTGTTTCCCATTCCAAGTCTTTGTATCTCTCATACACACATACACACACACACACACAAAGCCATTTGCCCCGTTGTTTAGAAGGTTGCAGAGAGAGAGAGAGCATGAAAAACATTCACACACACACACACAGAAAAAAAAGGGGGGGGGTTGGGGGTTCAGTTCCTTTGATGACTAGGGAAGTATATTATCTGTGTTCTTTATTTCTTATATCATCAGATTGAATACACTCAGAATTAAAGGATTTCTTGGGAGATGAGAAAGTGTGTGTGTGTTTATGTTTATGTGTGTGTGTGCGTATGTATGTGGATGTTTTTCCGGTTTGTGCCACTAAGACTGAAGAGTCGGGTCAAATAATGTTACAGTGGCTGTCTGTGTGTGTGTGTGTGTGTCTCAACCCTGGAATCCAAACTCATTTACAAAGGGAATAGAGCCTGGTGACTCAGATTGGGTTTCGTTTCCAACACTTGCATTGGGACTGACACTAAGTTTGAAATCACTGCTCCTGCTAGATACTGTCATGTGTGACTAAGTCTCATGTTTGTCTGTTGATACTGTCATGTATGGCTACGTTTCATGCCTGTCTGTTGATGCTTTATGTCTTACATGTATGTATTAAATGAGCTGCCCAGGGATGCACAAAGAATTTCAGCACAAACTGACAAATAAAGTATCGCATCGTATCATAGCCTTACCAATCACATTGATCAGAGATTACTACTTAAAGTTAAGTCTTAAGCCTAAACTTAACAAACTGACAAAAAACAACATCAACAGTCAGTCATGTATATGGGTCTCCCTTTGCAATGTATATGGGTCTCCCTTTGCAATGTATGTGGGTCTCCCTTTGCAATGTATACAGTTGCTGTAAATAAATTTCTGCATTTTTCCAACTCCAATTTTTGTGGTTTGCAGGAGTTGCTGCTTCTGTTTATCACAATAAGTTTCGCTTTCGTCTTCCCCTCTCGTCGCTGATTGGCCTGACATGTTTCTGGTCTGAGGGAAACGGTTATGAAGTATGGTGTTCCAGACTAGATCTGAGGGAAACGGTTATGAACTATGGATCTCCCTGAAAGAAGATTGAGGTCAGTGGGACCAGGCTAGCATCTCTCTCTTAAATTCAAATTTATAAGGTGCATGACAAATAAGGCTGTACCTCCCTCAGGAAATACACAAGGCCTTGGTTCTCAGTTACTGATGGTTTATTTTCTTCTGTTATTGTCCACTGTCGAACTGTTAGA